>NW_028270175.1:8092547-8146310 GCF_037043375.1 Chiloscyllium plagiosum
CAGAGACCCCACTATCTTGTTCCCTTACATTTTCTTCCAAAGTGGTCGTCATTTTTGAAGAAATCAATTTAGGATGAGGAACGAGCCCTCTTATTTCCTCACACCTCTCTCGTGTCTGTCCACTTATCCCTCATGTGGTATTGGGTGGGATAGTTGGTTTCTGCTGTTCATTACCCATCAGCTTACTTCCAGGTTTAACACATTGTGCTAAACCATAATCTTGCTCCAACTCCCCATCTTCTAAAATCACCTGTCACCATGCACCAAACACTAAGGTTTCACCAGTTGATTAACTGTAAAAATATCACTTCACCAGAATAATATTCATTAGTGATTGTAATAAATGTATTTAATTTCAAAATTCCAATTGCATAACCAGAACTATAAACTCATTCAATTTAATGTTTAATTGGATGGCTAATACCCATTCCTCAATAAACACACATGGAAATAAGGTCACGGATTATCAAATAGCAAGAACGAACAACCTCACCCGTTCTTACATTAGGGAGAAGTGAATAGACAAAATAGAGAGGTTTCTTTCCTCATTCCAACCTTATTTATTCTTCAAAAATTGAGTCTGGAAGGAAATGTAAGTAAGTCTCTGGCTTCTCATCACACATCATTGCCCTGGTTAATATTTATTCCTTAAATCGACATCAGAAAAAGAGACAATGTCATTATCATACATAAAAACAGAAATTGCTCAGCAGATCTGGCAGCATCTGCAGAGTGAGAAACAGAGTTAATATTTCAAGTCCAGTAACCCTTCCTCTCCACAGATGCTGCAGGACCTGCTGAGTTTCTCCAAGGAATTTATTTTCTCGATTCAGATTTCCAGCCTCTGCAGTTCTTTGCTGCTGTTATGGTTCTGTTCGCCGAGCTAGGAATTTATGTTGCAGGCGTTTCGTCCTCTGTCTAGGTGACATCCTCAGTGCTTGGGAGCCTCCAGTGAAGCGCTTCTGTGGTCTTTCCTCTGGCATTTGTAATGGCTTGAATCTGCCGCTTCCGGTTGTCAGTTTCAACTGTCCGCTGCAGTGGTCAGTATATTGGGTCCAGGTCGATGTGCTTATTGATTGAACCTGTGGATGAGTGCCATGCCTCTAGGAATTCCCTGGCTGTTCTCTGTTTGGCTTGTCCTATAATAGTAGTGTTGTCCCAGTCGAACTCATGTTGCTTGTCATCTGAGTGTGTGGCTACTAAGGATAGCTGGTCATGTCGTTTCGTGGCTAGTTGGTGTTCATGGATGCGGACCGTTAGCTGTCTTCCTGTTTGTCCTATGTAGTGTTTTGTGTAGTCCTTGCATGGGATTTTGTACACTACATTGGTTTTGCTCATGCTGGGTATCAGGTCCTTCATTCTGGTGAGTTGTTGTCTGAGAGTGGCTGTTGGTTTGTGTGCTGTTGTAAGTCCTAGTGGTCGCAGTAGTCTGGCTGTCAGTTCAGAAATGTTTTTGATGTAAGGTAGTGTGGCTAGTCCTTTGGGTTGTGGCATGTCCTCATTCCGTTGTCTGAACATTTCTGAACTGACAGCCAGACTACTGCGACCACTAGGATTCATAACAGCACACAAACCAACAGCCACTCTCAGACAACAACTCACCAGGACGAAGGACCCGATACCCAGCATGAGCAAAACCAATGTAGTGGACAAAATCCCAAGCAAGGACTGCACAAAACACTACATAGGACAAACAGGAAGACAGCTAACGATCCGCATCCATGAACACCAACTAGCCACGAAACGACATGACCAGCTATTCTTAATAGCCACACACTCAGATGACAAGCAAAATGAGTTCGACTGGGACAACACTACTATTATAGGACAAGCCAAACAGAGAACAGCCAGGGAATTCCTAGAGGCATGGCACTCATCCACAGATTCAATCAATAAGCACATCGACCTGGACCCAATATACCGACCACTGCAGCGGACAGCTGGAACTGACAACCGGAAGCGGCAGGTACACATCACTGTAAATGCCGGAGGAAAGATCACAGAAGCGCTTCACTGGGAGGCTCCCAAGCACTGAGGATGTCACCTAGGCAGGGGACGAAACGTCTGCAACACAAATTCCAAGCTCGGCGAACAGAACCACAACAACGAGCACCCGAGCTACAAATCTTCTCCCAAACTTTGAGTTCTTTGTTTTATTTCATCATCACATTGTTGTTTGTGAGCGTGCTGTTTTGCAAATTAGCTGCTGCATTTCTTACAACAGTGGCTACAGTTCAAAAGTGGATACAGAGATGGTTTGAAGCTGTGAATGGTGCTACACAAAGGCAAGTCTCTCTTCCTCTATCTTATCAAATCCTGGACAGTTCAGAGGTTCTATGCTCCTGTAGCCTTTGGACAGATCCTAACTTATTCTCTGTTGGAATTTGGAGTGTTTGATGATTTGGAACAACTGGATTTTCCTATTAATGGCTCTGCATTGGTAAGAAGATTCCCGCTCAATCCACCTCCTCAGCATTTGTCATTAATGACCCCTCACCCTCTCTGAACACACCACCATCACTCCCCATTGACCTGCCTCCCTCCTCAACCTGAGGCTTGGTGTGGAGGTCACCACCTCTCCGCAGTGGCCCTGTTGATTGGCCGAATGTCTGTCCCCTCCCCCCCTTCCTCCCAGGGTCCTTGATCTGTTGATAGTCTGCTAAATGCCTGAGTGGCATGACATATTTTGCCTCTGGTGACTCTTTGATCAGTGACAGTACATCCCCACAAATCCTTCCAGCCATCTCTCAATTTCTTTCAGCTGGAGGATTTTCCAATGTCTGAGTGAGATGGTTTACCCTTTGAAGCAATGATGAGGATAAATGTATCTATCAATGTGACTTTTTGGCGTCTTTTAATTCCTTCAATTAAAGTTTTTCCATGAAGGTCTAAACTTCTCACTGAAGCCTAAGCTTTGGTTTGGGTATTTTAAATGCTGTTTGATGAGTTTGTTGCATTCATTTCGATTGTCCACCCTGCGATGTGCAAATATCTTGGGTGCATTGACACTGGGCATCTCTCCTGATGAGAGGTGTCTCTTTAGCGTCTTTAGATTAGATTACTTACAGTGTGGAAGCAGGCCCTTTGACCCAACAAGTCCACACTGACCCGCCGAAGCATAACCCACCCAGACCCATTCCCCTACTTTTACCCCTTCACCTACCACGACGGGCAATTTAGCATGGCCAATTCACCTAACCTTCACATTTTTGGACTGTGGGAGGAAACCGGAGCACCCGGAGGAAACCCACGCAGATACAGGGAGAATGTGCAAACTCCATACAGAGAGTAGCCTGAGGCGGGAATTGAACCCAGGTCTCTGGCGCCGTGAGACAGCAGTGCTAACCACCGTGCCGCCCAATAATCAGTCGTCTTGTCCAAGAGCACTCAGCACTGATACAGTGATTACCAGTGCATCGTTTTGATTGGCACAAGTGTACATACTTTAATGAATGAAAGCAACCTGCCAGCTCTTTGCTCAGAAAGTTACAGGATGTCTGGGGAAGCAGGGCAGTTATCAAAGCTTCCAGCCTTTGTTTGTCTCCAGTGGCGGCCCCTGCCCTGACTGTCAAGTGAGGCACTTGTAACCGTTTGCTGAACAGAATCAGATGCTCCCCAGTGTCCTGGCTAACATTCATTCTTGAATCAATCCCACAAAAACAAGATTTGCTGGTCACCCATCACCTTTCCTGCTGAAGGGACCTCAGGCTCACATCGGCTGCCACATTTGCACATTATAACAACAACTGCATTTTGAAAGCGAATGATTAGATTTAGACGTTAGACAACAAGAAATAAGAATAGATCATCTGGCCTCCTTGAGCTTGTTCTGTCGTGCAATAGGATCCAACATTCCTCACATCCACTTTCCTGGTCTCCACTGGGGGAGGCAATGGGCTAGTGGTATTATCGCTGGATTGTTAATCCAGAGACCCAGATAATATTCTGGGAACCTGGGTTCAAATCCCACCATGGCAGATGGAGGAATTTCAATTCAGTTTTTAAAAGATCTGGAGTGAAGAGTCTGATGATGACTGTGAAACCATTGCTGATTGTCAGGAAAACCCCATCTGGTTCACTAATGTCCTTGAGGGAAGGAAACTGCCATCCTTACCTGGTCTTACCTCCTTGTGACAATGTGGTTGATTCTTAACTCCCCTCTGGGTAATAAATGCTGGCCCAGCCGGAAACACCCACATCCTGTTCCTGAATCGGTCAAGAATCTGTCGATTGTACACTTCAGAACAACCGAGATGAAGAAAAAATACATCATGTGAAACACAGAACGGGCCAGAAATACTCTGTAGATCTTTCAGCATTTGTAGAGAGAGACATGTGCACCCACACAGAGTTAAGAATCATAGAAGCCCTACAGTGTGGATACAGGCCATTCTGCCCAACAGTCCTCACTGACCCTACGAAGGATAACCCACCCAGACACATTCCCCTACTACTCTCCGTGACTCATGTACCTAATCTACACATCCCTGAACACTGTGGGCAATTTAGCATGGTCAATTCACCTGACCTGCACATCTTTGTGACTGTGGTAAGAAATCGGAGCACCCTGAGGAAACCCATGCAGACACAGGGAGAACGCGCAAATTACACACAGACAGTCGCCCAAGGCTGGAATCGGCAATTATGAGGAAAACTTAGATAGGCTAGGACTTTTTTCACTGGAACGTAGGAGTTTGACAGGTGACCTTACTGAAGTTTACAAAGTAATGAGGGCTATAGATGAGGTGAATGGCAGGTGTCTTTTCCTTAGGATGGGGGATTTCAGAACTAGGGTCCCTATTTTTAAGGTGAGAGGAGAAAGATTTCTACAAGACATGAGGGGCAACTTTTTTTTTGCACAGAATGGCTCGTGTGGGGAATGAACCTCCAGATGAGGTGGTGGATGTGGGTATAGTTACAACATTTAAAAGACATGTGGTTAAGTACGTAAGTAAGGAATGTTTGGAGGGATATTGGCCAAGTGCAAGCAGGTGGGACTAGTTTAGTTTGGGATTATGGTGGGCATGGACTGGTTGGATCAAAGAGTCTGTTTCCGTGCTGTATGACTCTACGTCTATTAAATCTTGGACATTCCTGCTCAACACATCCCACAATATCACAACTCAATCCAAGTTTGCTCTGCACCTTCACAACAGAACAGGCTGCTGCAAGTTCTAGGTCTAATGCAGTGAGACCATCTCCCACGTGTGAATTGAAAATACAGTCGGTTCTCCTGTAACTCGTTAGTGCAATCTCGCGTTAGAAGAAAATCGCGCAATAGCCACACCATTTAAACTAATGGGGCCGGAATCGCGTTATAGTCAACACAGGTAAGGAAGGTTCGTGTTTTACACATAAGGGTCTAAATTCTTCAATCACGTCAAAGCCAATTCACGTTGAGGAAATACATTATAGCAGAACCAACTGTACATCAAAACACTCAACGGGTTTTCAAGGACAGATTTATGGAAATGCCAGCAAAGCTGCTGAAATATAAATGCGATGAGCCGGTTCTGTTCAGCAAATCACACAATGCAGATTCTGTCCCTGAAGGGGTTCACCACAGGAAAATCCTTCTCAACATCAAGAATACGGTCTTTCTCATTCTGTTTTTCCACCTTTTTCAGCATTACTCACACCACACTAATGTTTTTAAATCATTTTAACTCATTTTGTCCACTTTTAATAGGCGAGTGTATTAACATAATGGAACTAAGGCAGATAGATGGAGTTAACATGCAGAGCAGTCAAACCGATCTGTAATTGGATGGCAATGCAAGTTTGATGGGCAGAATGGCCTCCTTTCCTATGTTCTCTGGTGAGAACGTGAGCACAAATTCAAGTGGAAATTCAGATGTCAATGGGAGCTTTGCACTGAGATCTCCCCCAATGTAGGTGACCAGAAAGTTGGTAAGTAAGCTTGCATCTTTGAGATGACTGAAAGTGACTTCTAAGAATACTATGGTCATAAGAGGTGCATTTTGACCTGTTTTAGATGAAGGGAGGTTTTAAGATGGAGGTTCAGAGCTGTCTATTGAAATCCCATAGGTATGTAGAGAAGAGGTGTTGGAAATCCTGGAAAAGGTGAAAATAGATAAGTCCCCTGGGCCTGATGGCATTTATCCTAGGATTCTCTGGGAAGCAAGGGAGGAGATTGCAGAGCCATTGGCCTTGATTTTTATGTCCTCTTTGTCTACAGGAGTAGTCCCAGAAGACTGGAGGATAGCAAATGTGGTTCCCTTGTTCAAAAAGGGGAGTAGGGATAGCCCTAGTAACTATAGGCCGGTGAGTCTCACTTCTGTTGTGGGCAAAGTCTTAGAGAGAATTGTAAGGGATAGGATTTATGCACATCTAGATAGGAATAATGTGATCAAGGATAGTCAGCATGGTTTTGTGAAGGGCAAGTCGTGCCTCACAAACCTTATTGAATTCTTTGAAAAGGTGACGAAGGAGGTTGATGAGGGGAAAGCGGTAGATGTGGTATATATGGATTTTAGTAAGGCGTTTGATAAGGTTCCCCATGGTAGGCTACTGCAGAAAATACGGAGATATGGCATTGAGGGTGAGTTGGAGGTTTGGATTAGGAATTGGCTGGATGGAAGAAGACAGAGGGTAGTAGTTGATGGCAAAGTTTCTTCATGGAGTGCCGTCACTAGCGGTGTTCCGCAAGGATCTGTTTTGGGTCCATTGCTGTTTGTCATTTTTATAAATGACCTGGAAGAGGGGTTAGAAGGTTGGGTGAGCAAGTTTGCGGATGACACGAAAGTCGGAGGAGTTGTTGACAGTGAGGAAGCATGTGGCAGGTTACAGCAGGATATAGAGAAGCTGCAGAGCTGGGCAGAAAGGTGGCAGATGGAATTCAATGTAGCTAAGTGCGAGGTGATTCACTTTGGGAAGAATAACAAAAAGATGGGGTACTGGGCTAATGGTCGGATACTTGGTAGTGTGGATGAGCAGAGGGATCTTGGTGTCCATGTACACAGATCTCTGAAAGTTGCCACCCAGGTAAATAGTGCGGTGAGGAAGGCATATGGCGTACTGGCTTTTATTGGTAGAGGAATTGAGTTCCGGAGTCCTGAGGTCATGATGCAGTTGTATAAGACTCTGGTACGGCCGCATCTGGAATATTGTGTGCAGTTTTGGTCGCCATACTATAGGAAGGATGTGGAGGCATTGGAACGGGTGCAGAGGAGGTTTACCAGGATGTTGCCTGGTATGGAAGGAAAATCGTATGAGGAAAGACTGAGGCACTTGGGGCTGTTTTCACTAGAGAAAAGAAGGTTTAGGGGTGACTTGATTGAGGTGTACAAGATGATTAGGGGGTTAGATAGGGTCGACAGTATGAACCTTTTCCCGCGTATTGAGTCGGGTATTACAAGGGGGCATAGCTTTAAATTAAGGGGGGGTAGATATCGGACTGATGTTAGGGGTAGGTTCTTCACTCAGCGAGTCGTTAGTTCATGGAATGCCCTGCCAGTAACAGTGGTGGACTCTCCCTCTTTATGGGCATTTAAGAGGGCATTGGATAGGTATATGGAGGATAGTGGGTTAGTGTAGTTTAGGTGGGCTTGGATCGGCGCAACATCGAGGGCCCAAGGGCCTGTACTGCGCTGTATTCTTCTATGTTCTATGTTCTATATAAACACCTTGTCTGTCCTTGGGTTCTTTTTAAAAGTTGGAACAATAGAAGCAGCCTGAATGGGTGGGGTCAGGCTCCAACAGAACCAGGATTTTTAGTTTTAGTTTTCCGTAGCAGCTACTGGGGTCTTGATGCTGGATGTTTATCCTTCTCTGTTATAGCTAAAAGCTTGAGGTTCTCTTCCTGCTACTAGAATTCCATGTGAGACTATTTGCTGTATTTGCCTTTGTCCAGGGGGTGTTTATGGGATGTTACTATATTGGGAAAATTGCTGTTTAGTAGCTCAACAATTTATTATTTAGTTAAATTTTCTGAGAGAGCTAAGTTTTTCCAATTCTTTCTTTTGTTGTATTTTAACAATATAGTGTATGAATAAAGTGTAGTAGTTTGACCAGTCGAATTGCATCTGGAACACAATGCCTCACATTCACCTTATTAAGAAAAAGTTATGGTCTAGGCTACCTTATTAATAGATTTTGAGGGGGTTTGGTCTGGTCCATAAGACTGCATTGAAATGTAGCACATTCACTATTCTACAATAAAAGTCGAAACAGGCTCGGTACAAGAACAACGACCAATCAATCTCTGTTGCCTTGACTCTTTCATTCCAGAGATTGGACTGAAGGTTTCTGCAGACTTGGGAGCAGATCCAAGTGGAGTCTCTGAACAATGATTTCTCTTTGAGCACCAGATGGGACTAACGGATGGGGATCATTTTTCTGGATGTTACCTCGTCCAGTTAGAGAGCAGTGAGAAAGCAGCACCATGGAAGGCCAGAAGAAAGAAGGTTTTCATAGAAAAGTTGAAAGCCAAGCAGATTTAGGGAATTCATATTTCCCTGCGACCATCCCCACCTCTCCATGTCTGCCATCTCTTCCAACCACAGACCCACCCACACTCCACACTCCAAGCCTTGGTACTTGTATACAATGATCTGGACTCTTGCACATGCACCATTTCCTTTCAATAAGGAAGACTGTCTTCAGATAACTAAACCCTAAACTCTGGGATTCCCTCTCCAAGTCTCGCTCCTTCTCTGATTCATCTGACAGACCTTTGGTCTGACCATGGGTCAGTTCTCCGAATACCGCATTCTTTGGCTCTGTGTCAAATTTAATGGAATATATTAACGGACTTGTGAAAGACTTTTAGACATCTTTATACATTATACATGCTAAATTAAAACAACTTGTTGCAGAATTATAGCAAGGCTGTATGCTGAAAAACAACAAATTGGATTTTTCAACCTTAACAGGTGCTTGTGTGTGAAAGTTATTTTCAAAACATCCTCCAGTATTTTACAAGTATCTCACTTGCACGAGGCCCCAGATCCAAGTTAGCCACCCGATGTTTTCAATTCAAATATTAGTGGGTGGTACGGTGGCTCAGTATTTAGCACTGCTGCCTCACAGCACCAGGGGAAGGGTTTGATTCCAGCCTTGGGTGACTGTCTGTGTGGAGTTTGCACATTCTCCCTGTGTCTGTCTGGGCTTCCTCTCATAGTCTAAACACATGCAGGTTAGGTGGACTGGCCATTCTAAGCTCCCACAGTTCCCAGGCATGGGGGGGGGGGGGGGGGGTTAGCCATGGGAAATATAGGGTTACAGAGATGGGGTGGGTCTACATAGAATGTCTTTTTGAGGGTTTGTGTGGACTCAATGGGTCAAATGGCCTGCTTCCACAGCGAATGCATTCTGTTGAAAAGCCACTCATTTTAAACAGCCCAGAACATAGAAACTGTTCCGATGCAGGAGGATACAGTCTGGCATCATTTAAACAGACATCCTTTCTTCATACTCTTAGCTGGGCGAGTGTCTTTTGGAGTAAATGGATATTTCTAATTTGGATATGTCTCTCACGTTGAAGGAAGAGCGGGACCTGCCGCCAAAATTCATCTCGATATTGCAGAGTTCTGAAGTCTGATAAACCTGCACAGATGGTGCATCAATAAACAAAAGCATTCAGTGAGGGCTACCAGTTGCTGCAGCCAAGAAGTGATATTGAGCAGGAATGAGGGTGCTACAGCCGATTGCACTGGGACAACGGGAAGGACGCAAGGGATTGGCACAGGGAGGAAGGGAAGAGACCAGAAGAAAGTAAGAAAAAGGTGAGAAGGAAATTGGTGGGGGGGGGGTTAGTCAAAGAAAGAGAGAAGGAATGTTTCTGGGATTGTGGGAGGGAGTAGGAAAGGTAGTGAAAGAGGCAAAATAAATGACAAGAAAGGGAGGGAGGAAGAAGGAGGAGGTTGAGAGAAAGATATTCAGAATGAAAGTAAGCAAGGGACAGAGAGAGGCAGTAGGAATACAGAGATACTCAAATAGACTGGAAGAGCAAGAGAGAGACAGACATAATGGGAAGGAGAGAGAGAGAGAGAGACAAAGAACAAGAGAGGAGATACAAGAAGTGGAGTCCACTCAAAAGATAAAGTAAGTGGAACAAGAGACAGAAAGCTGCATTAAAGGGCAGAAGAGAAATATCGTGAAATAAAAGAATAAACAAAAAATATCCTGGACATTAATTCAATATTTTAATCCAAATTTCAAACAAAAACATTTAACAAAGTGAAACATTTGGGCTTTTAAGAATATCATTGAGTAAACTAGGTTATAATATCTGTCACAATTTCATTTTCTTGATTTGTGGCATCTGTCACTCTGGCTCCAGAGTAAAATTTGCACTCAATTGACTAAATAAAATTAAATTGCACACTTACTCTCTCGCTTCAAAGTAAGTAATAAGCTGGTCTGTCAGCAGCACGGGGGTTTAACTACACAACCTGCAATTTTTCTCCTGTATGTTCTCTGCTTTTCTGTAGCACCAAATCATCCCTCTGCTCAAACTAACCTCAGACTTTATCCCCATCTGCTAACCAACACCTCTGGTCAAAGTTCAAATAACCCAGCCCAATTAAAAAAGAACTGCAATTGAAGCAAATGTTAACATCTGAGACAAGAAGCAACACCCAGATCCTCTGAATTAAAAAAAAGATACAGCAGACATTGGACCTTGGACCTCAATCATAGTCATAGAGCCATACAGCATGGAAACAGACCCTTCAGTCCAAACAATCCATGTCGACCATAATTCCAAACTAAACTAGTCCCACCTGAATGCTCCTGGTCCATATCCCTCCAAACCTTTTCTGTTCATGTACTTATCTAAGTTTCTTTCAAACATTGTAACTGTGCCCACATCCCCCACTTCCTCAGGAAGTTCATTCCACACACTAATCACCTTCTGTGTAAAACGTTGCCACTTGTGTCTTTTTTTAGACCTCTCTCCTCTTAAAAAATATGTCCCCTAATCTTGAAATCTCCCACTGTTAAGTTCTTTTTCCCCTGAGGTTCTTACACACTTGATGCAACTACAACACGCCAACTTCTGTGAATAAGCGAAATTTTATTAAGCGCAGTACGATACAAGCTTTGGAGAAACCCTGGACACTCTTCACCATGCTTGTGAGGCGTGTCCAGGGAAGCTCTCTGAACAAAGGAAACAGTCCTTCCTTTATACAAAATCTTTACATGACGGTCTGTAAAACCCACAAGACAACCCCCAGTCACTCCCCCATAGTCACATACCACTCAAGACACAGTGCAGCGACCACCTCCCCTCCACAAACAATGTAATGCAAACCATCCCTTAATGGCCAGATCTGGTGTGAATTGTATTTTTTGTAACTACAGGGAGTAGTCGGAATTCCAACTAGAATGTTCTTATTGATTTCTGAATAGGGGATGATGATACAAATGGATCTGAATGGCAAAGGAATGGCCAAGTAAATTGCTCTGAATAATAGGAGACGATAATGTAATTTTCTTACAGTTTATCTGTAAGTCAGAGGCATCCCACCCTAGCCTCAGGACATCCAATTTCCTGCAGGTCAGCAGAGCAAATTAATTCTTTACTATCACACCACCCAAGGGAAAAGATATCTGCTATTAGCCCTATCTCTGCCCCTCGTGATTTTTAAATCTCTCTCCTCAGTAAGCTCATTTTTTTTTTCCCCCTCAGCTGCTACATCACCAGTTCCAGTTAAAAATCCTTCTCCATGGATGTATTGATACACAACCTGATTCTTACCACAGCCTACAAATCATTCAGAATATACCACTTGCCGTCCACGCACCAATACCCCATCCTCACATATTGATCCTTTGAGAATCACCTCGAGCTCTTTGTTTCTGGACATCCCACACCTCCCCATTTGTCACCTCCCCAACCTTCAGTTCTCACACGAGGAACCAGCTTCCAATCTTGTCCATGGCCACCACCCAATCTCTCCCTTAATCCCAGCCTCCGGTGGCACACATACTAGTCCCTTCCCGCTCAGATCTACTTCAGCATATCCAGGTCCAACATATGCTCAATGCAGTTACAGACACAGAGGTGGGAACAGTGCATCATGGTATTACCTAATGCTCGGTAAACTCATGAGAAATGGTTATCTGATCCAGGGATGACACTTCAGTGCCCAGGGTGCGAGGAGATTGTCTGTAATCAAGGTTAATGAGGTCAACGCTGGTCTCCTCATCATTCTTGTCAAAAACATCGAGCTCAGCACAAACAACAAACTGAAGTAAAAGCCTTGTGACCTGTACAACTCAGCAGTGGGCTCTGCACTGATGAGTCATTGAAGTATTTTGTCTGTGGGGCAGCTGGTCTGAAACACTTAAAGCCAAAACATCAACATTTTTTTCTACATTGACACAGTCTGCATTAGACTTACCAGGCATCTGAGAATCCACTGAACTAGAGCAGCAGTACAGCCCAAGTAAGAAGATTGTCATTGTCTGATGAGTCTAACATATTGTTTAAGATGTGTTTCGAGGGAATTCATTCCCTTTTCGAGTGGTCGGTTAGCTGAATTGGCTGGAGAGCTGGCTTGCAGTGCAGAGTGAAACCAACAGCATGGGTTTAATTCCAGCACCAGCTGAGGTTACCATGAAGGGCTCACTTTCTCAAACTCTCCTCTCGCCTGAGCTGTGGTAACCCACCAGCAGACCCCCCTCTCTCTTGCTAATGAGAGAGAAGCCTTCCTGACTTCCTCAGCGATCTCACCCAAAGCTCTTATTCAATTAGAAGATATTTCATTGTAAGAGGCATCACAGTCATCTTGCCCTCACCAAAAGGATATATTTCACTGTACCGTACAAACAGGAGCTGAATGCCTCCTTCCATAACTACATATGACAGTCTATTGAGGTCAACTTTGGGGCTTATTTGAAAGTTCAAGTCAAAAAGGGATAAGACAATTCTTCGAGGCCACGACTCGTGTTGCACCGTTATAACTCTCGGCTGTGGAGGAAAAAGGTGGAGGCTCTGATACGGCAGATAGTGTTGGGGTTTGTTGGAGCCCGTCCACTCCAGGCTGACAGCACCTTTCATCTATGCACTTTTCATCATCTTCTTTCTCCTTTCATACTTTCTTCATCTTCGAGGCTGGAGCGAGGTCAGCAATACAGTGGTTGTAGCGTCGGCGTTGTAAAATGGGACTCCTAGTGATGCCCAGGGCCTGGGTTCTTGGTGGCATTAGGCCCAAGGCCTGGGCTCTCGGCGGCATTAGGCCCGGGGCCTGGGGTCTCGGCGGCATTAGGCCCGGGGCCTGGGCTCTCGGCGGCATTAGGCCCGGGGCCTGGGCTCTCGGCGGCACAAAGCCTGGGGCCTGGGCTCTCGGTGGCATATGGCCCGGGGCCTGGGCTCTCGGCGGCATAAGGCCCGGGGCCTGGGCTCTCGGCGGCATAAGGCCTGAGGCCTGGGTTCTCGATGACATTTGGCCCTGGCCCTGGGCTCTCAGCAGCATTTGGCCCGGACCCTGGACTCTCAGCGGCATTTGGCTCAGGGCCTGGGTTCTTGGCTGCATTAGGTCAAGGCCCATGACTCTCGGTGGGATTAGGTCCAGGTCTTTGACTCTCGGCGGCACTTGGCCCGGGCCCTGGACTCTCAGCGGCATTTGGCCCGGACCCTGGGCTCTCGGCGGCATTTGGCCCGGACCCTGGGCTCTCGGCGGCATTTGGCCCGGACCCTGGGCTCTCGGCAACATTTGGCCCGGACCCTGGGCTCTCGGCGACATTTGGCCCGGACCCTGGGCTCTCGGCGGTACTTGGCCCGGGCCCTGGATTCTCAGCGGCATTTGGCCCAGGCCCTGGACTCTTGGCGGCATTTGGCCTAGGCCCTGGACCCTCGGCGGCATTTGGCCCAGGCCCTGGTCTCTCGGCGACATTTGGCCCGGGCCCTGGACTCTCGGCGGCATTTGGCCCAGGCCCTGGACTCTCGGCGGCATTTGGCCCAGGCCCTGGACTCTCGGCGGCATTTGGCCCGGGCCCTGGTCTCTCGGCGGCATTTGGCCCGGGCCCTGGACTCTCGGCGGCATTTGGCCCGGGCCCTGGACTCTCGGCGGCATTTGGCCCAGGCCCTGGGCTCTCGGCGGCATTTGGCCCAGGCCCTGGGCTCTCGGCGGCATTTGGCCCAGGCCCTGGGCTCTCGGCGGCACTTGGCCCAGGCCCTGGGCTCTCGGCGGCACTTGGCCGGGGCCCTGGGCTCTCGGCGGCACTTGGCCGGGGCCCTGGGCTCTCGGCGGCACTTGGCCCGGGCCCTGGGCTCTCGGCGGCATTTGACCTGGGCCCTGGGCTCTCTGTGAAGTTTGGCCCAGGCCCTGGACTGTCGGCGGCACTCGGCCCAGGCCCTGGACTCTCGGCAGTGTTTGGCTCAGGCCCTGAATACTCGGCAGTGTTTGGCCTGGGTCCTGGATTCTCGGCCGCATTTGACCCGGGCTCTGGACTCTCGTGGGCATTGGGCCTGGGGTCCGGACTCTCAGCGGTGTTTGACCCGGGCCCTGGGCTTTCAGCAGCATTGGGCCTGGGCTCTGGGCTCTAGGCAGCATTAGACCCAGGGCCTGGGCTCTCGGTGACATTGGGCCTGGGGTATGGACTCTCAGTGGTGTTTGGCCCAGGGCCTGAGCTCTAGGCGGCACTGGGCCTGGGCTCTGGGCTCTAGACAGCATTAGGCCCAGGGCCTGGGCTCTCGGTGGCAGTGGGCCTGGGGCCTGGACTCTCGGCGGCATTAGGACTGGGGCCTGGACTCTCGGTGGCTTTGGGCCCGGGGCCCGGAATCTCAGCTGCATTGGGCCCAGAACCAGGTCACTCGGCGACATTAGGCCCGGGGCCTGGACTCTTGGCAGCATTAGGCCCGGGGCCTGGACTCTCGGCGGCAGCAGTGCCCAGACTGGAGACATGTGGACAGAGTCTGGGGTTTACTGAAGCATCGGCATCATTGTTGCTGTTCCAGGAGTGAGAACACCTCCCAGAGACCTTGCAGAAGCCCTGGAGCTGCGCTTGAGACCCCAACTTGAACAGTAGATGACGTCCTATTTCGGTAATTTCTCCTTTTTCTGTTTGTAGCTCAAAATGGCGCTGGACTGTGGCGACAAAACATTTCTCACTGTATCTTCAAGATATATGTGGCATTAAATAAATCATTCATTCATTCAAAAAAATACTAGCCAATGACAAGATGCAAGCAGTTTAGCACAGAAAGATCGACAAGAAGCAGCAAACCTGGGGAAATATTAAAGCAGAGGAAATAATAAACTTGGCAGTCTCTGAAATCCATTTATACATCACAACTTCCTCATCCCCCAAATGTGCCAATCAAATCAATACATGTGAACATAAGATAAAGTTAAATCCTGCAATAGCCATGTTTGTAAATGTAAGCTTGTATGAGTAATTGCATAAACAGGAACACAGAGTACGAAAATGATCTGTAGGTAACTTGCAACTTTCTTCAGTGAACCTCGCAAGAAGCTTCTCAGAGTCTGAACAGTTGTGAAATAATGAGGTGATCACAGGCACAATTGAAGAGATGTGCTTCAAGGAGGCTCTTAAAAATAGGAAAGGTTTAGACCATAAGAAATAGGAACAGGACTGGACTGTTGAGCCAGCTCAGCCATTCAAGGGGATTTTGGCTGATGCAATATTCCTCACGTCCACTTTCCTGCGATTTCCCCGTCTGATCTAGCATCTATGTCAGCCTTAAATACATCGATAGCTCTCTGTGGCAAGGAATTCCAAAGACTCACAATACTCTGAGAAAAAAATTCCTCCTTATTTCAGTCTTAAATTTGTACCTGTTTATTGTGAGAATTAGCCCATTAATCCTGGACTCTCCATGAGGGGAAATATCCTCGTGGCATTTCCCCAGTTAAACCCCTTAAGAACCTGATGTATTTCAATAAGATCACCTCTCATTCCTCTGAACTCCAGAGAGTAGAATCCTAATCTGAGTGAACCCTTTCTGAACTGCCTCCAATCATAGGACATCTTTCCTCAAAGAAGGGGGCCAAACTACACACAGTATTCCAGATGTGCTCTCACCAGCACCTTGTACATTTGCAGTAGGACTTCCCTACTCTTATACTCTAAGCCCTTTGAGATAAGGGCCAACATCCCATTAACCTTCCTGATTAGCTGCTGCACCTGCGTGCTAGCTTTCTGTGTTTTGTGTACAAGTACCCCTCCCAAGTCGCTTTGTATCGCAACTTTCTGCAGCTGTTCTCCAGTTGATTAATATTCTGCTTTTTGTCGTTCTTTCCAAAGTGAACAACTTCACTTTTTCCCACATTATAGTCAATTCGCAAACTTTTTGCTCACTTATTAATCGATGTTTCTTTGTAAACTGCTTGTACCTCATTCACAATTTGTCTTTTCACCTATTTAGGTGTTGTCTGTAAATTTAGCTACAGTACATTTGCCTCCTCCCTCCAAATAATTAATATATATTGTCATTAGTTGCAGTCCCAGCACTAATCCCTGCAAAATGGCACTGGTTACTGGTTGCCAACCCGAAATTTTCCAAATGTTCTGCTATTATTCCCTCAATAATTGACTCCAACATTTTTCCAGCAATAGATGTTAGATGAATTGGCCTCCCTCCCTTTTTGAATAAGGTGTCACATTGGTAGTTTTTCAACCCTCTGCCAATTGCCTAGAATCCAAGAACCTTTTGGTAAATTACAGCGAATTCATCCACTACCGCTGCAGCCACATCTTTTAAAACCCTCAGACACAAGCCATCAGGACCACGGGACTTACCTACCTTCAACCCCATGAGTTTTTCTAATGCTATTTCTCTAGTGATGGTCATGGTAATAATTCCTCCCCTGCATCCTTTAGTATTAATGGGATGTTCTAAGTATCTTCCAGCACACTGATGCGAAATATCCATTTCCCATAACAGGGGTGGCACAGTGGTTAGCACTGCTGCCTCACAGCACCAGGGATCTGGGTTTGATTCCAGCCTTGGGCAACTGTCTGTGTGGAGTTTGCACATTCTCCCCGTGTCTGCGTGGGTTTCCTCCGGGTGCTCTGGTTTCCTCCCACAGTCCAAAGATGTGCAGGTTAGGTGAATTGGCTATGCTAAATTGCCCAGGGATGTGCAGGTCAGGTGCATTAGTCAGGGCTAAATATAGGCTAGGGGAGTGGGTCTTGGTGGGTTACCCTTCGGAGGGTTGGTGTGGGCTTGTTGGGCCAAAGGGCCTGTTTCCACTCTGTAGGGATTCTATGATTAAAAATTGCTTATAATGAAGTTAGAGGAGATGGGAGCACCAAGGATTTTGGTGCAGGTACAGGTCTGAGAATTACCACCTTCACCTCATGCCCAGGTCCTCATTGCTGGTCTAGGTGTGAGTGCCGCAACCAGGAGAGAGTTGGTAAGTGACAATGACACATGATAAGTTCAGTAAGGCTGACGTGGGTTTAGTGAGTCAGGGATAGGCTAGGATAGGAAATTTTGTGCTGCAGTGGGTAATGTCCCTGCCTCTGAGCCAGAAGCTCTGTGTTCACAGTCACATAGCCAACCTCCTGATCCAGTTATGGCAGGAGGTAAGAGTGGGAGAATTCCTGTGGTGACCACATTGCAATAGGCTGATATTTATAAGATTGAACACTGGTTCTCAGCAGGAGCTGCACTGGGTGTGTGGTAAGGGGTGCTTCTCACTTCGAGTAGTGACCAAAGAGATTGGCAGGATCCTGGGATTAGTAACTCTGATAGTTAATAAAACTTCTTTACAAACAGGGACAGCACAGGAGCTCACTCTTTGAAACTGCATCAGGGAAAGCTAGTGAATTTCAACCCTGGCCACGTGTTTAACCCAGACACATGGAGTCGCGGTTCCACCCCGTGCTGCATTCTCTTTGTGAAAGAAAAAGGTGAATCTGAAACGGAAACAGGCAATGCTGGAAGCTTGCGCAGTGTCCATGGGGAGAAAAGACACGTTGAACATGTCAGATATATCCTGTTCTGTTAATAGGGTCACACCTACAAGGTAAACATCTCTCCTGTCTGCGACCTCTCCTTGGAGGAGGAGGAGGAGGGAGGAGGGAGGTCACCCCTGTGCACCATGGATCTGAGTTGCATCCCTATCCTTAAAGCAAAACTGCAATGGACTAGAATGTAGCCACGATCACAGGGTGAGGAGCACGGCGTTTTACAGATTTAAGCCGAGGCAGCAAATCGCGACAGTGTTTCAATTGTTCACAATTTGTATCCAAACTCCTATTGGTTTCCATCAGCAAGAACTCGAAACGTTTCTCATCTGACGCCGGGACCTCATTGCAATCTCTGAGCATGGAACGTGTAAACCTGAGCTTCCCAATCCCACCGAACCGACATCGCAAAACACAAAGGGAGGGCTGGAATAAAAACTAAAATGTTGCACTAACCTGCTAAGTCCCGCACTTCCTTATTCTCGCCACAGCGCCAGGGATTGGTGCAACCACTAAACATCATCTGACGACTGCTTCCGGCCAGCAAGAGGAAATAGTTTCTCTCTCTGCCTTTGAGAAATTGTTCCATGTGTTGGAAGTTTCCCTTCATTATTCACATGCAGCCTTTACACCGTAGCTTCTGTGTTATGTAGCTTGGCCAATTGCATTATCTGGTTGAAACAGAAAATACTGATTAGATTAGATTCCCCTACAGTGTGGAAACAGGCCCTTCGGCCCAACAAGTCCATACCAACCCTCCGAAGAGTAACCCACCCAGACTCATTCCTCTTACTCTATATTTACCCCTGACTAATGCTAACACTGTGGGCAATTTGGCATGACCAGTTTACCTGGCCTGCACATTTCTGGAGCTCTGAAATACAAATAGAAACTGCTGAAGAATTTCAGCGGGTCTGAGCAGCTTTTGTGGAACAGAAAGAAGAATACAATATGATCTAGGAAGAATATTATTAAGCAGGAGAGGGGTTCAGAGATTTCCCAGGATGTTGCAGGGAAGAAAGGTTTGAATTATAAAGAAAGGCTGGATAGATTAGATTCCCTACAGTATGGAAACAGGCCATTTGGTCCAACAGGTCTGTCCTGACCCTCAAAAAGAGTAACCCACCCAGACCCATTCCCCTAACTAATGCACCAAATACTATGGGCAATTTAGCACGGCCAATTGTCCTGACCTGCACATCTTTGGATTGTGGGAGGAAACTAGAGCACCCGGAGGAAACCCACGCAGACACGGGGAGAATGTGCAAACTCCACACAGATAGTTGCCCAAGGCGGGAATCGAATCCAGATCCCTGGTGCTGTGAGGCAGCAGTGCTAACCACTGAGCCACCGTGCCGCACCTAAGGGACAGTTAGGTGCTTCTAATGCACCTAACTCCCCCACCCCAGGGAAAATACCTTATCTATTTATCCTGTCCATTCCCCTCATGATTTAATAAATCTCTATAAGGTCACCCTCAGTCTCCTCCGGGGAAAGCAGCCCCAGCCTGTTCAGCGTCTCCCTTTAGCTCAAATCCTCCAACCCTGGCAACATCCTTGTAAATCTTTTCTGAACCCTTTCAAGTTTCACAACATACTTCCAATAGATAAGGAGACTAGAACTGCACGAAACATTCCAAAAGTGACCTAACCAATGTCCTGTACAGCTGCAACATGACCTCCCAACTCCTGTACTCACTGCTCTGACCAATAGGTTGGGTCTTTTTATTTGGAGCACAGGAGGTTGCAGGTTAACCTTATATAGAGGTTTATAAAATAATGAGGGGTGTAGGTAGAATTAATGGCAGGTATCTTTTCCCTAGGATGGGTGATTTCAAGACAAGGGGGGCACATTTTTAAGATGAGAGGAGAGAGATTTAAAAAAGACATGAGGGGCAAATGTTTGTGTGTGAAATGGACATCCAGAGGAAGTGGTGGATGTGGGTACAATTACAACATTTAAAAGACATTTGGATAAATACATGAATAGGAACAGTTTGGGGGGATATGGGCCAGGAGCAGGCAGGTGGGACTGGTTCAGTTTGGGATTATGGTTGGCATGGACTGGTTGGACAGAAAGTGCTGTACGACTCTCTTCTTCAGAATTAGAGCTCTCTTCTTGTATTCTGTTCCCTTTATTCCAGCCGAGTAGATCCTCAGCATTCCTCTGTCTGTCCTCCCAAGATGAGAAATAACCGGAACCATCTACAGTTTAAGAACCATGCAGACTTGAAATGAAATCTATTTGGTTGATTCGAAGAGGAGTAGGCCATTTGTCCCCTAGAACCCAAAATGCCATTCATCAAGATCCTCTGTCTGATAGTTTCTCGAACTTTCTTCCCTGTGACCCATTTTGAGACTTCAAAATTGTCAAAGTTTCTCAGTGGGAGGCTGGAGAGACCGCAGGGAGTTGGTTACTGAGTGCAGGGCCTGTTAAAGGGGGAGTACAGCTGTTACAGATCAGTCAGAGCTTCACAGGAGCTCTCAAGGTCTCAGGGCCTGCAAATCCATTCGACCAGATGATATAGGAGTCGAGTTAGGCCATTTGGCCCATTGAGTCTGCTCTGCCATTCAATTATGGCTGATACGTTTCTCGAGCCATTCTCCTGCCTTTTCCCTTTATCCATTGATACCCTTACGAATCAAGAACCTATCTATCTCTTAAGTGCAGTCAATGGCTTGGGGTCTCCAGTATCGCAGTTCTTTCAGTTCCCACTTTGGGAAACCCTGCTGTGCCTGGACACTTTTTGCCAGCACTGTCCTGATTTGCCTGGATGCTTATACTAAACACAAAGGTACTGATTCATAGAGATGTACAGCACGGAAACAGACCCTTCAGGCCAACTCGTCCATGCCGACCAGATATCCCAACCTAATCTAGTATCTTCTTCACTATCCTATCTACGTGCAACTCCACTTTCAAGGAGCTATGAACCTGCACTCCAAGGTCTCTTTGTTCAGCAACACTCCACAGGACCTTACCATTAAGTGTATAAGTCCTGCTCTGATTTGCCTTTCCAAAATGCAGCACCTCGCATTTATCTAAATTAAACTCCATCTGCCACTCCTCAGCCCTTCCATGATCAACCCACATTTCAATTTCTTGTTGTTAGAAAACTCAGAGAAGTTGGAGCATTTTGTCTTGGACAGATTAGGACTGAAATGCAAGCACAGCAACTTGAGAAAGGGACCAACAAGTTATATAACACATTTTAATGCTTTCTTTTAAGCCAATTTCTAATAAAGGAAAACTTGAATTTTTATAGCACCCCTGACAGCCTTGAGAAGATCTAAAGCACTTTACATCTGATGAAGTATTTATTCAGTGTAGTCACTGTTATACAGTATCCTAGGATCCCTACAGCGTGGAAGCAGGCTATTTGGCCCATCAATCCACACCAACTCTCCGAAGGAGATCGCACCCTGACTCACCCCCCTCCACCCATCCCTGTAACTCTGCATTTTCCATGGCTAATCAATCCATCCAGCGCACACATCCCTGGTCACGATGGCCAATCCACCTAACCCACACATGTTTGGACTGTGGGAGGAAACTGGAGCACCTGGAGGAAATCCAGGTAGACACAGGGAGGGCATACAAACACCACACAAATAATCACCCAATGTTGGAATAAAACCCAATTCCCTCGCAGTGTGAGGTAGCAATGCTAACCACTAAGCCACTGTGCCAGAGATACATGTTCCTTGCTGGCTACAGATACAGGTTGTCCTATAATCTCAAACACGTAATTGTATGTCGATGGTGAGTGTTGGGGGCTTTATAATCTTTATAGGCTCTTTCGGAGAAGAAATTGGATCTCATCCCACCCTTGTCGGTGTTATAACACAGAAACAGACAGCTCAACCAACTTCAGGAAGACTTTTTCACTCAGAGGCTGGTGAGAATCTGGAACTCATTGCCTTAAAGTATGGTACATGCAGGAACAAACACAATATTTGAGAAGTTTTTGAAGCACTTGAAGTGATAAAGGGACAAAGTGTGCAAACATAATGCCAATAAAACCACAGGAATTGGGTAATTGGGGATTGCATTAAACCATATTGGCATTGTTCTGGAGCAGGGATGAAATATGGCTTGATTTGCTCTTTATTATGTATTCAATTATAAGAACCTTCCAAATTCCTGTTAATGTTGTTAACCAATTCTGGTTATTAAGGATGCCAGAGGGAGTAACAAATCAGGTTTCCTGCATTAAATCTTAGAAATCTACATTTTCCTGAGATTTTTGGACAGGTACCACATTGAAAGGAATAGGTCTTTGAATTTTATTTAAAGTTTCTCGTTTATAAAACAGATCACCATCACGTAAACTGCCACAAAATATAATTGTTGTGCCACTTGCCTGTGATGTCAGTGTGCAAAGATAACACCATGTGAAAAAGAGTTTGCCAAACATTTTTGATAAGGACTGTAACTTATTTAATAAATGGAGGAAATTCATTTTGACAGATATAATCCATAAAAATGGATTATCTAGTCATGATCCCATCACTGGCTTGATGTGGGAGCTTGATGTGTGGAAATAGGCTGCTGTGTTTCCTATGACTGTATCTACACTTTAAAAGATTGGTTGTAACATGATTAGATTCCCTACACAGTAGTATGGAAACAGGCCCTTCGGCCCAACATGTCCACACCGACCCTCCGAAGAGCAACCCACTCAGACCCATTCCCATACATTTATGCCGACTAATGCACCTAACACTACAGGCAATTTAGCATGGCTAATTCACCTGACCTGCACATCTTTGGACTGTGGGAGGAAACTGGAGGACCCAGAAGAAATTCATGCAGATACGGGGAGAATGTGCAAACTCCACACAGACTGTTGCCCAAGACAGGAATTGAACTTCGGGCCCTGGTGCTGTGAGGCAGCAATGCTAACCACTGAGCCACCATGCCACCCTGATCTGATTTGCTTTTCCAAAATGCAGCACCTCGTATTTATCTAAATTAAAATCCATCTGCCGTTCCTGAGCCCTTCCATGATCAACCCACATTTTGGTTGCTTGTTGTTAGAAAACTCAGAGGAGTTGGAGCATTTTGTCTTGGACAGGTTAGGACTGAAATGCAAGTGTGCTGTGCATGCTTTGAGATACCTGGCAAAAAGTATTAAATAAATCCAAGGCTTTCTTTATATCTCCATGATTGACCAGGGTAAAGTCAGCCACTATATCTGATGCAGCTAAACATTTCTCTACAATTATTCAATTTGTTAACAATAGTTTTACTTTTATTGCATCTGGTTAATGATTAAGTTAGTACAGTTGCAAGTGCATTTGATGTGTCAGGTGGAAGTACAATTAGTGAACTTCTTGGTATAGTATTAAACTAAGTATTATGTACTGTCAGGAAGTTGTCATTTGAAATGGTAAATCAAACATGAAGTATGGCATTCTGTGTGAAATGACTTAAATTGCTGCTAGCCTAGATGTATGAACTTTAAATGATTAGATTTTAGGTTATTCATTCTGTACTTGGGGGAATAGAAATTAGGCTGTTTAGTTTCCATGGTAACACCTAGATAAATTATCAAAGCTAATCTCTTCAGAACCTGCCAAATTGAGTTGAGCCACTTCTTTGCAGCTTTACATTCTTAGGTAACAGAAAAGGAGCAATCCGATTAATGTTTATAGCAGATTTACACATTTACAATTGTCTTGAGCTTGGCAAATTGCTTTAATAATATAAATACTACTGTATTAACTCTTGAGTAGTCAAGGGTGGTTTCAAGATTTGCGTATAAGCTAACATCAATACAGTTAGTTTCAGCCAAAGGAACAGGAAATTATTTTAAATCATTCATTATTGACCTGTAACAAAAACAAAAACAAAATGTTGTGTAATGAAGACAAAATGTTTCTCAAAATGAGTTGTTATTCGGACGAAGAGTCAGCATGAAGTATTAGAGAGGGGACTTACTGTTGGCTCATAAGTTGGCTGCAGTAGAATAGAATAGAATATCTCTTATTGTCACGTGTACGCTAATATTGGGGTACAGTGAAGCATTTTTACAATGGCTGCCTTTAATGGCGCATCTTAGGTACAAGTACACATCTTTGATTCAAAAGAGGAACAAAAGGAAAAGTAATAGCATTACTTACAGTGTCTAATAAAAAGTTAGAAATAAAATATTTATCACATAGTTGAAGGATTGACTTTACAGTCAGGTAAAGAATTTCAAATAGCAGTAGCTCAGGAGTCTGACCATCCTCGCCAGGCCCCAGTCTATCAACTGTCCCACTCCACTCCACTCCACTCCAAGCCTCCAGTCCATTCCGCACCAGCACCCAGCTACATTGCACTGCTCTGGGATGTGCTTCCCCATGCACTGCTCTGGGACTCGGGATCCCCTGGCAACTGTTTCCCTGCATGCTGCTCCAGGACTGCTAAAAGGAGAGGGAAAAAAAACAAGAGAACAAGTAGAGCAGAGGAGCTCCATGGACTGACCCACTCTGCTGCCAACTTGCCGGAAATATGAAGAGATACCTTTCAGATAGATACAGAGTAAGAGCAGCTGTGAAAGGTCCTTTTCATCTGCCCAAACCTTACTGTATAAACATCTGTTCAAGACCAGGTATTGCATGCTGGCAGAAAATAAAGCCTAAGTGTACATTTTAAGGGAGACAGTAAAGCTTGGAACTTTATAAAACGTCTGAAACATGAAAAGTAAATTTAAATATAAGCTGTAATTGCTAGTGTAGTTAGGCACCTTGTGTACCATAATACACTTTATGTCATGTTCAACTTGAACTCTGGGCTTTTAGAAAGCTTTTGATTTTTTTTTTGAAAAAAAAACAGAAAGAAACAAAAAGTGGAAACAGAAAATGCTGGGAATTCTCAACAGGTCTGGCCTGCACCTGTTGTGAAAGAGGAACACAGAGTTAATGTTTCAGATCCAGATTATTTTTTCAGAACTGTTTGGAATTTAAGGTACTTTTAAAACAACTAGCTCACACGCATGACATGCAAATTCGCAAAGTGTTCCATATGTTTCAGAAAGGATTTACAAGGATGTTGCCAGAGTTGGAAGATCTGAGCTACAGGGAGAGGCTGAACAGGCTGGGGCTGTTTTCCCTGGAGTGTCAGTGGCTGAGGGGTGACCTTATAGAGGTTTCTAAAATTATGAGGGGCATGGGTAGGGTACATAGACAAGGTCATTTTCCCAGTGTAGAGAAGTAAAAAACTAGAGCTTTAAGGTGACAGGGGAAAAATTTAAAAGGGGCAACATTTTCATGCAGAGGGTGGTGCGTGAATGTAATGAGCTGCCAGAGGAAGTGGTGGAGGCTGGTACAATTACAGCATTTAAAAGGCATCTGGATGGAATCATGAGTAGAAAGAGTTTAGAGGGATATGGGCCGGGTGCTGGCAAATGGGGCTAGATTAGGTTGGGATATCTGGTCGGCATGGATAAGTTGGACCAAAGGGTCTGTTTCCATGCTGTACATTTATATGACTCTGTCCCAGCAAAACAACTTATAAATAAAATTAAGAGCTATAAAAATTGGAAGAAATTTACATAACGAGGAAATAAATTATACAATATGTATGGAGGCTGAAATGAATGAGAATGGACTGATAAAGTAACAGTACCAGTGGGAGTCTGGAGCTGGGCAGCACACTGTTTGTCAGCTCACTGAATTGCCACCTCTCTTAATGTATGATATTAGTAAAATATGAAAAATCAATCAATTTGAGAACAAATTCTTAAGGTAGAAAGATTATCTCCTTTACTAATTTTGGTGAAAATATAAGAATGGTAATGAACATACCAGGCATCTTCACAGAATGGTCTGTGAATTTGTATTGCTCTGTCAGGATTCTCAGTGTCCCAGTTTAAAAACAACCTGTAGTTTTAAGCTGCTTTAGTTTTAAGCAAAATCAATTGTCAGTTTATCAATAATGACACACAACTATTGCTGCAAGTTACAAAGTAAAGGAGATGTATCTATGAACAAAGGTACACAGATGTCAAAGGTTAAAAGTAGGTCCTGAAAGAAGCTGGAAGTAAAGATCACACTACTATTGTTGCAGGCCTGTTATCTGTTTGAATATTCTCTTCTGAAATAAAGGGTTTAAAAATTCCACAGTTGTGATGGATTTGTAGCCAAATCATTGGACGTGGCTTTTACAGATGGACTCAGTAAGTAGAACAGGGGTGGTACGGTGGCACAGTGGTTAGCACTGCTGCCTCACAGCACCAGAGACGCGGGTTCAATTCCCACCTCAGGCGATTGACTGTGTGGAGTTTGCACGTTCTCCCCGTGTCTGCGTGGGTTTCCTCCGGGTGCTCCGGTTTCCTCCCACAGTCCAAAAATGTGCAGGTGAATTGGCCATGTTAAATTGCCCGTAGTGCTAGGTGAAGGGGTAAATGTAGGGTATGTGAAGATGCCTGGTGTGTATGGGTGGTGTGGACTTGTTGGGCCGAAGGGCCTTTTCTACACTGTAAGTAATCTAAACAGACTTAGGGAAGAGAGAAGATTTCTTGTTCATCATTAATTCTGCAGCTATTGCATTTGCAGATTGCTTGGACTCTTTTAACAGATTGACAGTTGACTGGTGGAAGTCTGTCTCCTTGTACTGCCTTTGGTGGAGAACTCTCTCTGATGGTGTCCCTCAGTGTATAAGTTATAGAGTAAAACAGCATAAAAACAGGCCCTTTGGCCTAAACTGGTCCATGCTGACACCTCCCTCCCCTTCCTGGACCTCTCCATCTCCATTAATGACAACCGACTTGACACTGACATTTTTTACAAACCCACTGACTCCCACAGCTACCTGGATTACACCTCTTCCCACCCTACCTCTTGCAAAAATGCCATCCCGTATTCCCAATTCCTCTGCCTCTGCCGTATCTGCTCCCAGAAGGACCAGTTCCATCACAGAATACACCAGATGGCCTCCTTCTTTAGAGACTGCAATTTCCTTTCCCACGTGGTTAAAGATGCCCTCCAACACATCTCATCCACATCCCGCACCTCCGCCCTCAGACCCAACCCCTCCAACCGTAACAAGGACAGAACGCCCCTGGTGCTCACCTTCCACCCTATCAACCTTGGCATAAACCAAATCATCCGCCGACATTTCCGCCACCTCCAAAAAGACCCCACCACCAGGGATATATTTCCCTCCCCACCCCTTTCCGCCTTCCGCAAAGACCGTTCCCTCCGTGACTACCTGGTCAGGTCCATGCCCACCTACAACCCACCCTCCCATCCTGGCACTTTCCCCTGCCACCGCAGGAACTGTAAAACCTGCGCCCACACCTCCTCCCTCACCTCTATCCAAGGCCCTAAAGGAGCCTTCCACATCCATCAAAGTTTTACTTGCACATCCACTAATATCATTTATTGTATCCGTTGCTCCCGATGCGGTCTCCTCTACATTGGGGAGACTGGGCGCCTCCTAGCAGAGCGCTTTAGGGAACATCTCCGGGACACCTGCACCAATCAACCACACCGCCCCGTGGCCCAACATTTCAACTCCCCCTCCCACTCTGCCGAGGACATGGAGGTCCAGGGCCTCCTTCACCGCCGCTCCCTCACCACCAGATGCCTGGAGGAAGAACGCCTCATCTTCCGCCTCAGAACACTTCAACCCCAGGGCATCAATGTGGACTTCAACAGTTTCCTCATTTCCCCTTCCCCCACCTCACCCTAGTTCCAAACTTCCAGCTCAGCACTGTCCCCATGACTTGTCCGGACTTGTCCTACCTGCCTATCTCCTTTTCCACCTATCCACTCCACCCTCTCCTCCCTGACCTATCACCTTCAGCTCCTCCCCCACTCACCCATCGTACTCTATGCTACTTTCTCCCCACCCCCACCCTCCCCTAGCTTATTTCTCCACGCTTCAGGCTCTCTGCCTTTATTCCTGATGAAGGGCTTTTGCCCGAAACGTCAATTTCGATGCTCCTCGGATGCTGCCTGAACTGCTGTGCTCTTCCAGCACCACTAATCCTGAAAATGGTGCCCAGTCAGCTCATTCGAATTGCCCGCATTTGATCTATATCCCTCTAAACCCTTCCCAAATGTTTTTTAAAATGTACTCCTTGGGAAGTTCTGAAAATAGGGGATCACATAGCCTCTCTTACAGAGGTTGGTCTGGACTGCATCTGCTGCACCCGATTTGGCCTCCTCTATATTGGGGAGACAGGCCGCCTACTTGCGGAACGTTTCAGAGAACACCTCTGGGACAACCGGACCAACCAACCCAACCACCCCGTGGCTCAACACTTCAACTCCCCCTCCCACTCCACCAAGGACATGCAGGTCCTTGGACTCCTCCATCGCCAGACCATAGCAACATGACGGCTGGAGGAAGAGCGCCTCATCTTCCACCTAGGAACCCTCCAACCACAAGGGATGAACTCAGATTTCTCCAGTTTCCTCATTTCCCCTCCCCCCACCTTGTCTCAGTCCCAACCCTCGGACTCAGCACCACCTTCCTAACCTGCAATCTTCTTCCTGACCTCTCCGCCCCCACCCCCACTCCGGCCTATCACCCTCACCTTAACCTCCTTCCACCTATCGCGTTTCCAACGCCCCTCCCCCAAGTCCCTCCTCCCTACCTTTTGTCTTAGCCTGCTTGGCACACTCTCCTCATTCCTGAAGAAGGACCCATGCCCGAAACGTCGATTCTCCTGCTCCTTGTATGCTGCCTGACCTGCTGCGCTTTTCCAGCAACACATTTTCAGCTCTGATCTCCAGCATCTGCAGTCCTCACTTTCTCCTCGCTATCCTAACACTGTCATGTCATGATTTTATTCTAGGTTACAGGGTCATTCATTGTCTCTTCGTCGAGGTGATCAATTTTTAACTGTTTCTGCCATAAGTTTGGATGGTTCTTGTTGTTCCAGTTTGGATGAAGCAGAAGTCAGCTATTTGCAACCCCAGGGAAGCATTCCCTGTCTATTTCTGTTCACCCATGTGGAAATGCACATGGAATTTCAAAAAAGGTCCATATAATATCTGGGTTTGTCTGTTTGTAATCCACTTGGACCCTTCTAGGAGCTTGACAGTTGTAAAAGGTCAGGTGACTTCAGGCAGCCATTTTGTTTTGAAGGCTCCTTGTGTCCATTTAATGAGAAATACCACTGATAAAAATCTCATAATTGTACCATTCACAACTGTACTTTATACAATATTGAAATGAAAACAAACTACCACAGATTAGAGTCATAGAGTCATAGGGATGTACAGCACCAAAACAGACCCTTCGGTCCAACTCATCCATGCCAACCAGATATCCCAAACTAATCTAGTCCCATTTGCCAGCATTTGGCCAATATCCCACTAAACCTCCTATTCGTATACCCATCCAGATGCCTTTTAAATGTTGGAAAATTGTATCAGCCTCCACCTGGAAATCTGAAACCAAACCAGAAGTTGCTGGAAAAACTCTATAGGTCTGACGTTATCTGTGGAGGTAGAAACAGAGTTAAAATTTCAAGTCTGTTATGCCTCCAGTGTGAGTTCTGATGAACCATACCAGGTTCAAAATGTTAACTCTGTTTCTCTCTCTGCTGCTGGGTCTCTCCAGCATTCTCTGGGTGAGTTTCTCGAAATAATATTTCCTCACTAAAACTGATCAAAGGAACATGCTGCCCAGTTTTCCTCTGTCAAATGGAGAACTATTTTAGTCTGAACTGACATTAGTAACTTTAATAAATTGGAACAAGTGTCGCCACAGCAGGTATATCAGGAAACAAAGTTCACAGGGTTATATTCCAGAGGGATATCTATCTATTGGTACACTCACTGCATCCCACTGAGTGTGCGAGTCAGTGATAGCAATCGATCGCTAAGGTTCACTGGGGGATCTCGTGCCTCTGAGTAACAAGGTTGTGGTTTCAAGATCAGCTTCCGTTTTTGAGAAGACAGTACAGCGCTGTTCTGCAAAGAAAACCATTTTTAAAGACATTCTTCATGCTAAAATTAGTGCTTTTACATTGCATCAGCAACATCTCCAGGCAAAGCTCAAGCTGCAGTTATAATCATGAATCTAACCTTTGGCCAATGCTCTCTGGCTGTGCGGCTGAATTCCATTATCTGTACAATGATTTTGCAATGGGAGGATTTGCTGTGAATACTGTCAGCTCATCATTGTTCCAGTAGCATTACTTAAAGCGTAAGTTCAAACTGGATTCCTCATTATGAATGGGTACTTTCCAGTCTCTAGTCCAGCTCAGTCTGTCTGTTAACACTGGTGCTGCTGATGTTGCCTCGAGATGGTGTGCTTTCATTGCCACTCTCTGCACTGCCCATATCAGTATGTGCATTCATACAGTACCTCCTGCATTTATATAGCCTCACCCTGCAATTATTGGAGCAAGGTTGTACAGGCCTCACCAGCTCGCAAACCACAATTTGCTAGAGAAACTCAGCTGGTCTGGCAGCATCTGTGGAGAGAGAAAAAGAGTTAACATTTCAAGAATGCTTCAGTCATAGAGTCATGCAGGACGGAAGACACCCTTCAGCCCATCAGGGTTGTTCCAATCTATCGACACTAATCCCAGTTTCCAGCAGTTGGCCCACAGCCTCGAATGTTATGACATTTCAAGTACTCATACAATCACAGAGTCATCAAGGTGTACAGCATAGAAACAGACCCTTCAGTTCAACTTGTCCAACTATCCTAAATTAATCTAGTTCCATTTGCCAGCACTTGGCCCATACCCCGCTAACCCCTACCTATTCATCTCCCCATCCAGATGCTTTTTAAATGTTCTAATTGTACTAGCCTCCACCATTTCCTCCGGCACCACCCTCTGCATGAATAAGTAGCCTCTTAGGTCCCTTTTAAATCCTTCCCCTCTCACCTTAAACCTATTCCCTCAAGGTTTGGACTCCCCGACCCTGGGAAAAAGACCTTGATTATTCACCCTATCCATGTCCGTCATGATTTTGTAAACTTCTATACAGTCACCTCTCAGTCTCTGATGTTCCAGGGTAAATAGCCCCAGCCTATTAGTTTAAACCCTCCAACGTTTTAAAAATGATGAGGTTTCCTGTCTGAATTACCCTCCCAGGCAGTGTATTCCAGATTCCCACTGCCCTCCGGGTGAAAAAAACTTCCCTCAAATCCACTGTAAACTTCCTTCCTTTCACCTTAAAATTATGCCCCTTGTGATTGACCCTTCGACTAAGGGGAATGGTCCCTATCGCCCCTGTCCATGCCCCTTATACATCTCTCAGGTCTCCGCCTCAGCCTTCTCGGCTTCAAAGTAAACCAACCAAGCTCGTCCAGCCTCTTTACAGCCTCTAAATTGTTCCATCCAGGTAACATCCTGCTGAATTTCCTCTGTGTTATTCTGACGAAGAGTGATAGAGTCGTACAGCACAGAAATGGACCCTTCGGTCCAACCAGTCCGTGCCGACCATGTTCCCAAACTAAACTAGTCCCACCTGCCTGCTCCTGGCCCATCTTCCCCAAACCTTTCCTATTCATGAATTTATCCAAATGTCTTTTAGATGTTGTAATTGTACCCATATTCACCACTTCCTCAGGAGGTTCATTCCACATACAAACCACCCTCTGTGGAAAATATTTGCCCCTCATGTCTTTTTAAGATATTTCTCCTCTCACCTTAAAAGACGCACCTCCGAGTCTTGAAATCCCCCATCCTTGGGAAAAGACAACCACCCATGAACCCTACCTATAGCCCTCATTGTTTGATAAACTTCTATCAGGTCACCTCTCAACCTCCTCTCAAGTTCCACCGAATAAAATTCTAGCATATTCAGCCCTTCTTTGGAACCAAACCTTCCATACCCAGCAACATCCTGGAAAATCTCTTCCAAACCCTCTCCAGCTTAATAGTATCCTTTGTATAATTAGGTGACCAGAACTGGACACAATATTCCAGAAGAGGCCTCACCAATGTCCTGTACAACCTCAACATGACTTCCTAACTTTTATACTCAAAGGACTGAACAATGAAGGCAAGTGTTCCAAATGTCTTTTTAACCACCCTATCCACATGTGAAGCATATTTGACTTGAAACATTAACTCTGTTTCTCTCTCCCTCGATGCTGCCAGACCTGCTGAGTTTCACCAGCACTTAGTTTTTATTTCAGTTTTCCAGCATCTGCAGTATTTTGCTTCGAGTACAAACTACTAAGACATGCTCTCACAGCTAGCATCTGGCACTTACCTCTAAACTCTCCATGGGCACAGTGACAGAATGGAGACCATAGGGATTATCAGTGGACTGTTAATCCAGAGACCCAGATAATGTTCTGAGGACCAGGGCTCAAATCTACCATGACAGATGGTGGAATTTCAATTCAATAAAAAAAATCTGGAATTAAGAGTCTAATGGTGACCATGAATTGATTGTTGTAAAAACCCATCTGCTTCAAATGCCTTTGAAGGAAACAGCCATCTTTACCTGGTCTGGCCTACATGTGACTCCAGACCCACAGCAACGTGGTTGACTCTCAACTGCCCCTGGGTAATTAGGGATGGGTTATAAATGCTGGCCTAGATAGTGACACCCTCATCCTATGAATGAATTTTAACAAGTCTAGGAACTGAGCTAAATTCCAGTCCCTTGGCAACCAGAATTTGGGATGGAACCTGAGGTTTAAGCATTTCTTTGAGGAGAAAGTGAGGACTGCAGATGCTGAGATCAGAGATGGAAATGTGTTGCTGGAAAAGCGCAGCAGGTCAGGCAGCATCTAGGGAACAGGAGAATCGAAGTTTCGGGCATTAACCCTTCTTCAGGAATGAGGAAAGTTGGTCCAGCAGGCTAAGATAAAAGATAGGGAGGAGGGACTTGGGGGAGGGGCGTCGGAAATGTGATAGGTGGAAAGAGGTCAAGGTGAGGGTGATAGGTCAGACTGGGGTGGGGGCGGAGAGGTCGGGAAGAAGATTGCAGGTTAGGAAGGCGGTGCTGAATTTGATGGATTTGACTGAGACAGGGTGGGGGGAGGGGAAATGAGGAAACTGGTGAAATCCGAGTTAATCCCTTGTGGTTGGAGGGTACCTAGCCGGAATATGAGGCGTTCTTCCTCCAACCGTCGTTTCGCTGTGGTCTGACGATGGAGGAGTCCAAAGACCTGCATATCCTTGGTGGAGTGGGAGGGGGAATTGAAATGTTGAGCTACAGGGTGGTTGGGTTGGTTGGTCCGGGTGTCCCAGAGGTGTTCTCTGAAACGCTCCGCAAGTAGGCGGCCTGTCTCCCCAATATAGAGGAGGCCACATCGGGTGCAAAGGATGCAATAGATGATATGTGTGGAGGTACAGGTGAATCTGTGGCGGATATGGAAGTTTCCTTTGGGGCCTTGGAGGGAGGTGAGGGGGGGAGGTGTGGGCGCAAGTCTTGCACCTCCTGCGGTTGCAGGGGAAGGTGCCGGGAGTGGAGGTTGGGTTGGTGGGGGGTGTGGATCTGACGAGGGAGTCACGGAGGGAGTGGTCTTTACGGAATGCTGATAGGGGAGGGGAGGGAAATATATCCTTGGTGGTGGGGTCCGTTTGGAGGTGGCGGAAATGGTGGCGGATGATGCGCTGTACATGGAGGTTAGTGGGGTGGTAGGTGAGGACCAGTGGGGTTCTGTCCTGGTGGCGGTTGGAGGGGCGGGGTTCAAGGGCGGAGGATCGGGAAGTGGAAGAGATGCGGTGGAGGGCATCATCGACCACGTCGGGGGGGAAATTGCGGTCCTTGAAGAAGGAGGCCATCTGGGATGTGCGTTTTTGGAACTGGTCCTCCTGGGAGCAGATGCGACGGAGTCGAAGGAATTGGGAGAATGGGATGGCGTTTTTACAGGGGGCAGGATGGGAGGAGGTGTAGTCCAGGTAGCTGTGGGAGTCGGTTGGTTTGTAGTAGATGTCCGTGTTGATTCGGTCGCCTGAGATAGAAATAGAAAGGTCGAGGAAGGGGAGGGAGGAATCTGAGACTGTCCAGGTGAATTTGAGGTCGGGGTGGAAGGTGTTGGTGAAGTGGATGAACTGTTCAACCTCCTCGTGGGAGCACGAGGCGGCGCCGATACAGTCATCGATGTAGCGGAGGAAAAGGTGGGGGGTGGGGCCAGTGTAGTTGCGGAAGATGGATTGTTCCACATATCCTACGAAGAGGCAGGCATAGCTGGGGCCCATGCGGGTGCCCATGGCTACTCCTTTCGTTTGGAGGAAGTGGGAGTATTGGAAAGAGAAGTTGTTCAGGGTGAGGACCAGTTCAGTCAGTTGAAGGAGGGTGTCTGTGGAAGGGTACTGGTCGGTACGGCGGGAAAGGAAGAAGCGGAGGGCTTTGAGTCCTTCATGATGGGGGATGGAGGTGTACAGGGACTGGATGTCCATGGTGAAAATAAGGTGCTGGGGACCGGGGAAGCGAAAATCATGGAGCAGGTGGAGGGCATGGGTGGTGTCCCGAACGTAGGTGGGGAGTTCTTGGACTAAGGGGGACAGGACTGTGTCAAGGTATGCGGAGATGAGTTCGGTGGGACAGGAGCAGGCGGAGACAATGGGTCGGCCGGGGCAGTCAGGTTTGTGGATTTTGGGCAGGAGGTAGAAGCGGGCGGTGCGGGGTTGTGGGACTATGAGGTTGGAGGCGGTGGATGGGAGATCCCCCGAGGTGATGAGATTATGGACGGTCTGGGAGATGATGGTTTGGTGGTGGGGGGTGGGGTCATGGTCGAGGGGGCAGTAGGAGGAGGTATCTGCGAGCTGGCGTTTGGCCTCAGCGGTGTAGAGGTCGGTGCGCCAAACTACTACCGCGCCTCCCTTGTCTGCTGGTTTGATAGTGAGGTTGGGGTTGCAACGGAGTGAGTGGAGGGCTGCGCGTTCCGAGGGTGAGAGGTTGGAGTGGGTGAGAGGGGTGGGGGAGTTCAGGTGGCGGTTAATATCGCGGCGGCAGTTGGCTATGCAGAGGTCGAGGGCAGGTAGGAGGCCAGCACGGGGTGTCCAGGTGGATGGGGTGTGTTGGAGGCGGGAGAAGGGGTCGTCAGAAGGTGGGCGGGAGTCTTGGTTAAAGAAGTAGGCGCGGAGGCGAAGGCGGCGTAAGAATTGTTCGATGAGCATTTCTTACCAAACTGACATTTTCTGGTAATAGAGAGAAGGCTGTCCCATTGCCTATTCTCTTCATAAGAACCAGGAGCAGGAGTAGGCCATCCGGCCCCTCGAGCCTGCTCCCCCATTCAATAAGATCATGGCTGATCTTTTCATGGACTCAGCTCCACTTACCCGCCCTCTCACCTTATCCTTTAATTCCTTTATTTTTCCAAAAATAAAGCAATCTACCTTAGCTTTAAAAGCGTTTACTGAAGTAGTCTCAACTACTTCACTAGGCAAAGAATTCCATAGACTAACAACCCTCTGGGTGAAGACGTTCCTTTCCAATTCAGTCCTAAATCTGCTTCCTCTAATCTTGAGGCTATGACTTCTTGTACTAGTTTCACCTGCCAGTGGAAACATCCCCTCTACTTTTATTTTATTGATTCCCTTCATCAATTTATATCTTTCTATAAGAATCCCCCCTCATTCTTCTTAATTCCAATGAATATAATCCCAGTCTACTCAGTCTCTCCTCATAAGGAACACCCTCAACTCCAGAATAAAGCTAGTAACCTCCCCTGCACCCCCTCCAGTGTCGGTACATCCTTTCTCAAGTAAGGAGACCAAAACTGCACTCAGTACTCCAGGTGTGGCCTCACCAGCACCTTGTACAGCTGTAACATTACCTTGCTGCTTTTAAACTCAATCCTTTAGCAATAAATTTAGCAATGAATTCCATTTGCCTTCCTAATTCCGTGTTGTACCTGCAGACCAACCCTCTGTGATTCATGCACAAGGGCACCCAGGTCCCTCTGCATCGCAGCATCCTGCAACTTTTTACCATTCAAGTAATAATCCTTTTTATGTTACTCCTACTAAAATGTATGCCTTCACATTTATTAACATCATATTCCATCTGCCAGGCCTTTGCCCACTCACTCAATGTATCTATTTTCCTCTGCAAAGTTTCACAGTCCTCTGCTCACTTTGTTCTGCCATTTATCTTAGTGTCATCTGCAAACTTTGACACCCTACACATGATCCCAATTCCAAATCGTCTATATAAATTAGGAATAATTGTGGTCCCAACATCGATCCCTGAGGCACACCACTAGTCACTGATTCCAGCCAGAATAGCTCTCATTTATTCCAGTTCTTTGCTTCCTGTTAGTCAACCAATCCTCTATCCATGTTAATACTTTACCCATAATACCATGCATCTTTATCTTATGCAGCAGCCTCTTGTGGGGCACCTTGTCGAAGGCCTTTTGGAAATCTAGGTACGCCACATCCACTGGGTCCCCATTGTCCACCTTGCTTGAAATCTCTTCATAGAATTCCAAAGATTTGTTAAGCATGACCTGCCCTTCATCAACTCATTCTGCGTCTGTCAAGATCCCTGCTATTTCTTCCTTGATAATAGATTCAAGCATCTTCCCCACTACAGAAGTTAAGCTCACTGGTCTATAATTCCCCATCTTTTGTTACCTCCCTTTTTAAAAAGTGGTGTCACATTTGCTGTTTTCCAATCTGCTGGGACTGCCCCAAAGGCCAGCGAATTTTGGAAAATTACCACCAGTGCATCTGCTATTTCTCCTGCTATCTCCTTTAGTACCCTGGGATGCATTCCATCAGGGCCAGGAGACTTTCTAACCTTAGCTCCATTAGCTTGCCTAACACTACCTCTTCCCAGCAGCAAGGCAGAAGTGGAGGTGAGGTTCCAGTAGAATTCCCAAGCCCCAATGTGAATTCCATCTGACTGATCTTTACATTGTTGCTTCTGCTAGTCCCAGCTGAAAGTTCTGCTTTGTCCACAGCAAAAGAGTTCTCCTGGTTCAGTGGTAGTGGCCCTATCTCAGAGCCAGGCGACCTGAGTTCAAGACCCATCTGCTTGAGACGGTGCGTAACAACACATCTGAACAGATTAATTAGAAAATATCTGCTCCCAGTGATGGTGTCCAGTCTCGCAGACCTTCAGAACTTAAGGATAAAAGATAACATAAAGTATCAATTTTCTTTACTCTACGATTGAAGAATATTTAGACTCAAGCTACATCAGATTTCAGTCAATTATGCCTCACAACAACTTGCATTTTATACAGCACCTTTAATTCAGTAAATTGTCTCAGGGGAATTAATAATAAACCATGATATGAGCCACATAATGAGGTGTTGTGATAGCTGTGAAAAATCTTGATCAATGAGTTAGATTTTTAAGATTAGATTACCTAAAGTATGGAAACAGGCCCTTCGGCCCAACAATCCACACCGACCCTCTGAAGAATAACCCACCCAGACCCATTCTCAATATTTACCCCTGACTAATGCACCTCACACAATGGGCAATTTAGCATGGCCAAGTCACCTGACCTGCACATTTTTGGATTGTGGGAGGAAACCGGAGCACACCCACACAGACACAGGGAGAATGTGCAAACTCCACACAGGCAGTTGCCGGAGGCTGGAATTGAATCTGGGTCCCTGGTGATGTGAGGCAGCAGTGCTAACCACTGAGCCACCATTCTTAAAGAGGGAGGGAGAGGATGCTCCAGGACCTGGGTAACTGAAAGTAGGTTCATTAATAGCAGATGGCATAACATTTGGAGTGCACACATGTCCAGAATTGGTGGAGCACAGACGGTTACAGGGCTGGGGGAGGTTGGAGAGCGAGTCAGCTGGTGTGATCATGGAAGGCTTTGTAAAAGAGTGGTTTAGGGAAACACCATTAAACCCCATCCCCTGACCATGGAAATAATGCAACCCTGCATGACATGGGGGTAAAAACCTCAGACTGATGCTCACGTGAATGAGAATTCTGGTTTATCATTTGGTAACGAAAGAGTTTGGAATTTTAGGCCCAGTGTGTTTAAATTTTCATGATGAAACAGGATTCTTGCAGATGTCAAGTCCAGTGACCAGTCAACAGTGTAATCTTGTTATTAGGATTAATCATAGCTAACAGTGTACAAAATATCTTTAAAAACATTTTGTAAGAAACATATGAGAAAACAGTGAAATTAAGTGTTTAGAGGTCAGTTATTGGTTGTGATCATGGGGATAGTTAACAGGGAGAAGAAACACTGACCGATTTTCCTCTTTTTCAACCAAGTTTGCTTTGTTCAGCTGAGTACTTCTATCACTGTTCTGGCTCAGATTAGACCACTACACACTAGAAACTTAAAATGTAAAGAGAAATAAAGAATATCAACCCTATTAGCTTTGATGACATAGTTTATTTTGCATTTTAAACACATGAATGTCCAGCAGAAAGAATGAGTAAGCAAAAGGAATTGTAACAAAACAGAATTGCTGGAGAAGCCAGCATCTGTGAAGAGAGACACTGAGTTAATGAATCAGCATCCAGCATGTGCTTCCGAACATTTCTAAATATGCTTTGTGCGACTTAAAAAACAACTCTGACCGTTATGTTGCAATATTGACCAAAAATATTTCATATAAATTTCTTATAAGCACCAACAAATATGATACGACAATAATGACCTCAAAAGTACAGGGAAAGCAGAATAAAGTTGTCTCAAGCCCATAAACATTCACAAAGTGGAAGTTTCACTTTTGTGCACAGAGAACAGCCTTAAATCTGAGCAGCAAATTACTAATGTTTTCTTGTTACACATTGGGCTTTGGCCCACAGGTTTCACTTGCAAATTAATGTTACATCAAAAGTGGCTGGGTCTCCCCAATGGAACTGACTGGAATTAAGTGAGAAAATGCTGGCAATGTTGAGCAGGTCGAGCAGTGTCTGCAGTCAGAGGTAAATTAAGTTTTATGTTTCACGTCTGGTGGCCCTTTGGATCTGCCATGTGATCTGAAAGTTGAAACAGTGACCTTATCTTCCTCTTCCCAAAGAAGTTGAATGCTTTAACAACAACTTGTATGTTGTAGTGCCTTGAGATGCAGTGTGATGCCAACAGCATGGGTTCAATTCCCATCACTGGCTGAGGTTACCATGAAGGACTCTCCTTCTCAACCTCTCCCCTTGCCTTGAGGTGTGGTGACCCTCAGGTTAGTCTCACCATCCGTCATCTCTGTCTTAATGAGAGAGCAGCCCTCTCATCTGGTAGGATTCTCTATGTTAGGATAGCCATTTAATTAAGATCACAGATCATTGCAGTATCAAAAAGGGAAGGCCTCAACCATACTATTTTTATGTATTTGAAAATCAAAGAGCACAAAAAAGTTTGAAAATAGAAGATGAGGGAAATTTGAAGAGTGTCAGAGATCACATACAATGATATTTTTTGAGGTAAATTGAATTCTTGTACGTACCACAACTTGCCACTGGCTTCAGTGTGATGTGGAGATTGTTCCTCTGTTAAAATGGCATGCCTCAAATACATGATCAAGGATTTCAAATCAGCAATAGGCAGGAACAAGACATCAGGAGACAGGAAGGAGCTTTTTGAATAAACTCTCTGTTCTTTTCCTCATCAGTCTGGTGCCAACAGGTCACAGAATCCAGGCACCCATCACTTCACAAAAGCACCCATTGTGTCAGCCTTGTCAGTGAGTATGAGCTGGGCATCGCAACCAAGATCAAATCCTCCTGACCCAAGTTTGAGATGTTTCATTATGTTAAAGGCACGATCTCAGCAGGGGCCAGTGGCTAGCCTAGAGTCACTGTGGCTGATTTACAAAATTATGAGGGGCATGGATAGGGTAAATAGGCAAAGTATTTCCCCTGGGGTCGGGGAGTCCAGAACTAGAGGGCATAGGTTTAGGGTGAGAGGGGAAAGATATAAAAGAGAGCTAAGGGGCAACTTTTTCACACAGAGAGTGGTATGGGTATGGAATGAGCTGCCAGAGGAAGTGGTGGAGGCTGGTACAATTGCAACATTTAAGAGGCATTTGGATGGGATTATGAATAGGAAGGGTTTGGAGGGATATGGGCCGGGTGCTGGCAGGTGGGACTAGATTGGGTTGGGGTGTCTGGTCGGCATGGACGAGTTGGACCGAAGGGTCTGTTTCCATGCTGTACATCTCTTAAAAAAAATCGACTCATCTGGTTCCCCCATCTGAACCACTGACTTGGGAATCAAACCACCAACTCATTGTACCTACTGAGTTTTGAAAACCGAGTTCTGTTCATTAGTTTTTGATTGGTTGGAGGTAGGGGCTACACCAGGTAAGACATTGAGAGATTTCTAGAGCTATGCAGTAAAGGTGTGTGAAGTGGACTTAATTGGGCAGCACTTTAAAGAACACTATTTTTAAATTCATTCAGGGGGTGAGGGTGTTGCTGGCTGGGCCAGCATTTAATGCCCATCCCCAATTGCCCAGAGGGCAGTTAAGGGTCAACCACATTGCTGTGGATCTGGAGTTGCATGTAGGTTAGACCAGGTCAGGATGGCAGGCTCATTCTCTAAAGGGCATTAGTGAACCAGATGGGCTTTTCCAAAAATTGACAATGGATTTATTGTCATCGTGAGACTCTTAATTCCAGATTTTGTATTCAATTTACATTCCGTTATCTGCGTGGCGGGATTTGAACCCGAATGCCCAGAAAATGAACTGGTCAGAACATTATACAGAAACTCAACCCTTTATTCCCAATTCCTCCACCTTCGCTTATTCCAAAGTCCTCCTCGTCCGCCGCATCTGCTCCAGGAGGACCAGTTCCACCACAGAACACACCAGAAGGCCTCCTTCTTTAAGGATCGCAATTTCCCCTCTCACATGGTTGATGATGCCCTCCAACACCTCTGTCCTCGAAAGCATCATCCACCGACACCTCCAAACGGACCCCAAACCAGGGATATATTTCCCTCCCCACCCCTATCCACTTTCCGCAAAGACCGTTCCCTCCATGACTACCTGGTCAGGTCCACGCCCCCCGACAACCCACCCTCCCATCCTGGCACCTTCCCCTGCCACTGCAGGAATTGTAAAACCTACGCCCACACCTCCTCCCTCACCACCATCCAAGGCCCCAAAGGAGCCTTCCACATCCATCAAAGTTTCACCTGCACATCCACCAACGTCATTTGTTGCTCCCGATGCGGTCTCCTCTACATTGGGGAGACTGGACACCTTCTCGCAGAGCGCTTCAGGTATGGGTATGGAATGAGCTGCCAGAGGAAGTGGTGGAGGCTGGTACAATTGCAACATTTAAGAGGTGTTTGGATGGGTATATGAATAGGAAGGGTTTGGAGAGATATGGGCCGGGTGCTGGCAGGTGGGACTAGATTGGGTTGGGGTGTCTGGTCGGCATGGACGGGTTGGACCGAAGGGTCTGTTTCCATGCTGTACATTGGTCCGGGACACCCGCACCAATCAACCCCATCGCCCTGTGGCCCAACATTTCAACTCCCCCTTCCACTCTGCCGAGGACATGCAGGTCCTGGGCCTCCTGCACTGCCACTCTCTCACCACCCGATGCCTGGAGGAAAAATGCCTCATCTTCCTCCTCGGGACTCTCCAACCCCACGGGATCAATGTGGACTTCACCATTTTCCTCATTTCCCATCCCCCCCAACTTACCCCAGTTCCAACCTCAGCACCGCCCTCATGATCTCTCCCATCTGTCCATCTTCCTTCCCACCTATCCGCTCTACCCTCCCCTTCGACCTATCACTTTATCCCAACCTCCATCTACCTATTGCACTCTCAGCTACCTTCCCCCCCCCAGCCCCACCCTCTCTCATTTATCTCTCCACCCACCCACCCCCCAAGGCTCCCAGCCTCACTCTTGATGAAGGGATTTTGCCTGAAATGTCGATTCTCCTGCTCCTCAGATGCTGACTTACCTGCTGTGCTTTTCCAGCACCACTCTCTTGACTCTGATGTCCAGCATCTGCAGTCCTCAGTTTTGCCCAGAGACTCAACCAGAGATCTATGTGTATGGGTCAATGAACAATGGCGAGTTCATAGAGTTGGACAAAAAGTAAACCTGTCCTCAAAATAAACTCAACAGGTGAACGTGAACGGTGTCCTGTTGAAGCAATTTATTCAAAATGCTACAGATCAGGGCCAACAAAGAGGGTCAGGAGGTCATCCTTTGAAAAAGACCTGGATGAGCACTTGGCACATCATCACATGGAAGGCTATGGGCCAAGTGCTGCCAAATGGGATTAAGGTGAAGGTCAGGCATTTCTCACGTGTGTATGGGCCTTTTCTGCACCTGATGATTGAGTTCAAGTGAATATTTACAAAACACTTCCCCAGCAGCCTGCACCCCTCCCCCTAGTCCAAATGAAACAAGCTTTGTCCTGTTACTTTTCAGGAACATTGCTGCTCTCTTCCTGAGTGAAATGACATTTTGGGGGAAGTGAGCTGATCAAGGTCTCACTCCGCTCAGTGTCTGCGGGGTCAAACAAACCAACCCAGAGATGAAACGAAGTTCCCTCCTCACACCCACAGCTCAAACTTCATGACATGCCCCAACTTGCCCCAGGAGCTTGAAGAAAACAAAAAAAAAGGAAGCCTCCGATTGATTCATTCGGGGGTTGGCACTTGCGCCAACAGCGTTGAGAAGAGAGAATGTTTTAACTGAACGGCCAGAAATTCAGGCTTCATTCAAGCAGTTACTCTCAGCCCCAAAACAGAGAGAATAAACTTCGCAGCCAATTATAGGCGTGCGGGAAAATGTGCTTCCTTCTTGCTCATCAACAGCCAGCTCCACTCTGTGTGACTCTTTGATATGAAGATATTCCGGACTGTTGCAATGTTCACATAATGTATCAACTCACCAGCAGCAGGAGCTGGGAACACTAAAAGGTAACAGTTCTGGGGAAATGTTGCAGTGAATGCATTCACAATCCATGCAACTCAATATGTTCAAAATTTATGATTATGCGGGGGGGGAGGTGGTGTTGCATTGAACATTGAGTTGACAAATATATGAAAAACTGCAGGTTTGATTCAGCAGAAGTTGACAACGTGTTTTTTAAAAAAAGCTCCAGTTGGAGGATTGTAATGAGAGACCAAGTGTGTGCACTGTCGATTAGAATGCATTGCACTTTGTGGAATGTTAACTTTGGTTTCCCCCACCCCGAGTGTAATTGTCTGCGAGAGGGGTCTAACAAGAGGAAGGGTTCTGTCATACTGCGAAATTCTTCTCCTTGACGCGTCCGCACAGCAGCAACTGGATTTTTCGCTGTCTCACCGCCAGCGAACTGCAACAGAGCACACACTACAGCCCACTTCCTCTTCGCTCCATCCCAGTCTAACTTGTGCCTTTACTCCCCACCGCGCTAACTGGCTCTTTCTTTAATATATATCTGCAGCGTCGGCTCTTTTATCAGTGAATTTTTACAAAAGGTTGTTGCAAATTTTCTTTTTAAGACTCTTCCTGGTCTCCAGCGACTGCTCAACGTCAGGGTTTTTTTTTCTCCCCCCCATTTTACCTGAAGCGACCTTGTTAAAGGTAAAGTTCCCTTTCTCCAATGCCAAACTTAAACGGCTGCTGTTTGGAAATTGAGACAAAATGCTGCAGTCCCGTCCTGTTATGAACCAGAAGAGTACAGCATGACTGTCCTTGCACAGTTCCTTTTTAAATATTACAATCGTACTGGCTGTACAGGGCACCTCTGCCCTCCAGTGGTGATGGTTGCAGCTCATTTTGTTTTATTTCGGCCAAAACCGAAAATAAAAGTCAGCCTCCAGCTCCCTCTGCTGGCCCTCCCCTTTAAGAGAGGCTGGTTGATATTGTGGAGCTCCAGTCATTGCAGACAGTGGAGCTGCTTCCACTGTTCTGAAGGAGAAAAGTTAGTATAACGTTTGCTGTCTGAGCTGGTAGTACCTGTGCAGATTTGCTCACATTCAGTGTAAAAGCCGCGCAAGGCGAAGATGCCTTAAGGGGAATGTGTAAGTATCGTTATTCTGTACTACATCTTAAAATGTTTTTGTTGTAAATGACCTTCAAAGGATCCCACTGCCTTAAAGCCGATTTTCTACTTGTGCAGCATACTGTATGTATGCAGATGTCTGTGGAAGATTGTAAAATAGTTCTTTTAAACAAATCCATTTTAAAAATTGTCGGTCCTCCTTGTAATATTTGGGTTAAATTTGCCCTTGGCAGTGGAATCAGTTCTCTAATATTCAGCTGCTGTTTGTGCAGCATCTGAAAGATCCTCCAGCTATATTCAATGTACAAGTTTGCAGCATTGCAGCTCTCTTAATTCGTTTATGTCAGAGAAAGTTATTTTTCTTCCCCCACCCCTCTGCCCCTGAAGTTTAGCTTAACCTTAACACAACTCTAGCTTCAGTTGCCATTAGTTGGTGCTAAAAATCAAAGATTGGTACACGCTCTGTTTTTCGGGATGTTTTCAGTTGAACAATTGAGGTTAGGGATTGAAATGAGGACTGGGATCTCATGCCTTTTTTTTAAATCCAGGGTATATAAAGTTTCAGATTCGAGGAAATCTCCAGTAATGATTCTGAGGTGGATCTCCATTATCGAGCTTCCTAATTTTGAGCAAAATATTTTTAAAAATTGCCGTTGATTAATCAATCTCTAATGTTGGTACTTGAACTAAAAAGGATTGTTTTAAATGCTTGACTTTGGTGTAGAGTTGAGCTCTGACTGTCCTGTCTAAACTGTGGGTAAATTGAAGTTATAAAGTTTCCACTCCCTAGGGTGTGTACATCTATATGTATGCACTTGTTTGTGTATGTTTATATGTACATGTTTGCATGTCTGCATGTATGGTCACCCTGTTCAAAGTCTTTCGAAAAGGCTTGGTTTGGTATCGGGTCACAGCAGACGATGGTCTCCCAAGTTAGAAGTATGTTTGCCTACTTTGGTCTTGGATGCACGTTTGCATAATGCCTGCTCTGCTGAGACCCAGCCCCAAAGCTCAGGTCCTGCAGTACTAGCTAGGCTTAGAGGGACATCAATTGGTTAACTCTGCACTACATTCTGGCTTCTCTCAAACGTGAGCACTTGCACCGTTTTACACCTTAAAAAAATATCTTTTCAGTGGAGAATATGGGCTGAAAATGTTTGCAAATGCATTTGCAAACATTGTCTGTCATCAACTTACAGCATAGGTGTGAAAGATATTGCAATATTTTCAAATGATCAATGGATAGCTGAGCTCTTCAGAGCATGCGTTCCACTGGCTGTGCAGAAAGGGCCCTTTACTTGTCCCAAAATCTCAAATGCCATATTAAAGAAAGGAGGTTTCTTTTCTTTAATACCATCTGGGGTGGAGATTATCTATTTAATATTAAGTACATTTTTGCTGTCTAACATCTTCACAGGATACTTGAGATGTTCTGGGGACGCTCAAATAAAATAAAGTCTCTTATTTTAAAAAAATCAGGAAGAACTGCGGATACTGGAAATCCAGAAACAAAAACAGAAATGGCTGGAAAGGCTCAGCAGGTCTGGCAGCATATGTGGACAGAAATCACGTTTTGGGTTCAGTGACCCTTCCTCAGGACTGCTACGTTAACTCTGCTTTCTGTCCACAAATGCTGCCAGACCTGCTGAGTTTTTCCAGTCATTTGGTAGCCTGCAGGGTTCTCAGTGCCATCACCAACCTTGGATTGGTGCATCTGAAGGAACACTGTCTAAACACTGGGGTGCTGCAGCAAATGGCACAGTGGCACCTTGCCACTCCCTGACTCCCACCATAATGGATCATGGAGGGTGACAAACTTCAAAGCGTTTTTGTTGTACTCTGAAAGGGAGTTGCTCAGAAAGTGGGAAACGAAGGTGGGTTACTATTTCAACACTGCCTCCCTGACAAAAACTAATCTGGCTGGCAAGGGGCTGTTTAAAATGAGCCTATTGTCTGACAGGAGTGGCCACAAATGTCATGTGGGTCCTTTTCTGAAGTTGACCCTGTGGCACCATTCAACATTGAGTGTCAACCCTTAGTTGCCACGGAGACAGAGGGAAAGGCAACAGCTGATTTGGGCCGTCCTCTGTTTGATTGTCAATCTGAACCAGAGCATTTGGCGGAGGGAGGGGGAACATAACCCATCAGGAAGACAGGTGCACCTTGACCACCCCATTGCCTCTCCTTTACCAGGGCACTACACTGTAGATCTGTAAGGCCAGGGAAAAGCAAGGCAGAAAGAAAGATTCCTAAAATGACAGGGCATCAAATGTGGAGAATTGATCATAAGTTGCCCACATAAAGTGTTTTCAAGTGTGAAGGATTACTTGGGGTCAATTTGCACCTTTGTTATATTCAGCCATTTCATTGTAGGTATCTAAAGACGTATCCATTTAAAATAAAATTGGTATTGTTAATGTGAAGAATGGCAAGCAGAGGAATTTTAAACATTTATGTCCTTTTTTTTCAAAGCTGTGAGATGGGAAATGATACTTGTGTTGAGGGAAGGTCAGTAATGCTGCATGAAGATGATGCCTTTGAGCTTCTGATCTTCCAGCAGCTTTGACCTTGCTGAACACATTTTCACCAATTGATACTTTTTTTTTTACATTCTAACGAATGGAAATGATTCTGAGATCCTCAATCTTTATCAGGATTGAACTCGTAAGTGTAATCAGGTGGGTACATAAGATTGTGACCTTTTTTTTAAAAAAAGAAACTCCCCTCATCTTCAAAGCAAGATCAAAAGGTGAACATTTTAGATTCAGTCTCGGCAAAGTTCCACTTCCTTAATTTTTTTTTCAATGCATTAACGTTTTGTAAGGAAAAATAAAAGAAAAGGCAAACCTTGTGTCTTGGTTTGAAATTGATTTTAAAATCAATGCAAATGTTGCACTTTATACAATGAGTTACCTCAGTCTACATTAATGTGCTGGTAAATCATTTAATACAGGTTGAAGAGTGCAGGTGCTCCCTGTAAGTGGCAGTTTTCATCAGCCGAAATAGGTCACAAACGTGTGTTGTGGCCATGTGTTACCTTTTGGCCTATGGTAGGTCAACCTGTACAGTCTGAAACCACCTTTGACCTCCTGTGATGTTCACAGATTGCGGTATACACCTTGTATAGCAAGTAGCAGACGTAATCTGTAACAGGCTGGAATATCGATGTCTGTGACCCTTTTCTTGATTTGTTGCTAAAGCAGCCTGCTCCCTTAATGGACTGGCAATGCCTGGTAAAGTTCACTGTGAGGTAAAAGCAATGACTGCAGATGCTGAAGACCAGATTCTGGATTAGTGGTGCTGGAAAAGCACAGCAGTTCAGGCAGCGTCCAAGGAGCAGTGAAATCGATGTTTCGGGCAAAAGCCCTTCATCAGGAATGATGAAGGTACACTGTGAGACTTGCCTTGCTGATAAAAGACTAAGGTGAGACAGACCGGAGATGCAGTGTGACCTTTTTTACGAGAAAGTTTCATGATGAAAAGCAAGTTTAGCTCCGAATTCACTGTAACTGAAGGTGTGCCATCTTCTCAGCAGGGCAACGGGATATCATTCCTCAAGTCCTAAATACATTAATGACTTTGTTACTGTCCATTGAGGGGGTGAGATTGCACTGCATTTATAGAATTTGTTTTATAGGACTGTATTTTGTCACACAGCCACAGTTCAGTATTAAGTGGTTAATAGATGCATGCAATTCTAGACAATTGACTCTGTCTAGATGCTGGCATTTACTTAGGAGAAATTTCAGTGCAAAAGGTAAGCTTACAATCGCAGGGTTAAGATGTTGGAGAACTCCAGGACTCTCAGGAAAGCGTACTGCAATCTGGAAGGAGACGGCTGACCCGGTAGCACCACTGCATGCTGCATTGACAGTTTTTCTTTGGAAATGCAGCAAAGTCGAGAGCTGGCTTAGGGGTGAGGGGGAGGCAGGGAGGTGCGTGTTAGTGGTATCTGACTGCAAAGCAGCATTGGCTTATGCTGCAGAGAAACCTGTGCATGATTTTGTATTCCCAAATCTGGAGCCACAATGCAGTAGCAGGAAAGGAAGGCAGATAGATACATCATACATTTTTTTTTCAAAAAAATCCATGCCCGCACTGTTTCAATTATGTTAAGTGGGTTGCAGCTTTGCAGATGCAGTGGTAGGAAATATGTTGAGTGCTGTCTGCTCAGTTGGGATTAGATTACTCCAGAAGTCAGTTGCCCACCTTTTAGTTCTGAATATAATTAAGTATAAGGGCAGCTATTTTGTGCAATGCGACTGTATCCTTTAAGGCACTGCATAAATCCTTTTTCAAGGAGACCTGAATGGCTTGTGCAAGCCATGCCAAGTTACTTTTATTCAACTTTGGAGGGGGATGACATTGGGAAGCAGTGAAGGGCTATTGAAGATGTTGTTCTGACTGTGCATTACCCACTGAGTGAAACAATCTTTCCACGTGTGATCTGGGAAGTAATGGAGGCTCAGATCAGAAGCCTTTTTCTGATGAAATGTGATACTGTGCCGGGCTCCATTTACAGCTGTTTATCTTGATGGTGTGACTGAGCAAATGGACTTCATTGTTTATGTCAGGATGAGCAATTGGGCTGATGTACAAAATGGGCCAGTTTTGACATACAGTGAAAAATAGTCACGGTAAATGTCTCGACGGCATAGTGGCTCAGTGGTTCGCATTGCTGCCTCACAGCACCAGGGTCCCAGGATCGATTCCAGCCTTGGGTGACTGTGCAAACTCCACACAGACATTCTCCCCGTGTCTGCATGGGTTTCCTCCGGGTGCTCCGGTTTCCTCCCACAATCCAAAGATGTGCAGGTTAGGTGAATTGGCCATTCTAAATTGCCCATAGTGTTAGGTGTATTAGTCAGAGCAGAATGGTTCTGGGTGAGTTACTCTGCGGAGGGTCAGTGTGGACTTGTTGGGCCAAAGGGCCTGTAGGGAATCTAATCTCTCCCTGAGTTTTGACTTGCAACCGAGGTTCTTTAAGCTAAATGACTGTGGGACACCTTATGATTTTTCTTTGTATATTTAACTTCGGTGAGCTAGATATCTGTGTTGGTGTCATGGTCATGTCATTATTAATCCAGCATCCCAGGATAATGATCTGGGGTTGTGGGATCAGACCCCCACCATGCCAGACAATGACATTTGAATCTGATACAAATGTGGAATTCAAACATTAGCCTAATGTTGGGCACATAATTGCAGTGGATTGTCATAAACCCATTTGACTCACTAATGCTCTGCCATCCTTGTTTGTGATGCAGGGAAATATGGTTGATTAACTGCCCTCTGGGCAACTAGGGATGGGCAATAAATGCTGGATTAGCCAGTGATGCCCATATCATATGTTAACAGTTGCTGAAATGATGAACATGAGCAGCAAGAAGTTACCATGGTGACATGTGGAGCATAGTATCCTGCCTGACAAGTTCTGGAAAGGTCAGTGTGCCATATTGCCTCATAAACTGGTTATATTAGCCCTGTGGCAGGCTCCAATTTGGACATCAGCTTCAGTGGGTTTAGTGTAACGGGGACGATAAACTGTGAGAACTTTGTGAGAACATTAGAGCAAAAAGAACAGGATGCGGAATTGAAATAAATACAGAAAGCACTGGAGAAACTCAGCAGGTGTGGCAGCATCTCTGGAGAGAGCAACCAAGTTCATGTTGAGAGCAATGTGGTTGTTCTTCAGAATAGTTGAATTTTGACTCCAACACATTGCTGCCAGACCCACACAGTTTCACCAGTGTTTTTTGTTTCTCTTTCAGATTTCCATCTTCTGCAATACTTTGTTTGGGATCCTCCAAACCTCCTTCACCCTTCCGCAAGATCGTGGCTGACCCTCCACTTTAACTCTACCTCCCCCCTTTCTTCAAATCCCCTCAGAGGCCTCTATTGACGTGCATCTGGAATTTACTCCGTAAGAAAGCATCCACAGCTCCGGGGATGGAGACTTAGCCTTGATTCTTCAGCTGGGGGTAACATTCCCTCAGTATCTAGCTGGGGGTAACATTCCCTCAGTATCTAGCTGGGGGTAACATTCCTTCAGTATCTAGCTGGGGGTAACATTCCCTCAGTATCTAGCTGGGGGTAACATTCCCTCAGTATCTAGCTGGCGGTAACATTCCCTCAGTATCTAGCCTGTCAAGCCTCATAGAAGTGATTTGCTCCACTTCGATAAATTCTCATTGTACTTAAACCCCAGCAAATATAAGATGACTTAATCTCTCTTCTTGGGCCAATCCCATCTTGATTGTTCCCTTGCTTCGCTGTAGGAGTGTAAATGGTCAGTGCAGAGAATGCATAGAATCATTAGATTCCCTACAGTGTGGAAACAGGCCCTTCAGCCCAATATGTCCACACCAACCCTTTGAAGAGTAACCCATCCAAACCCATTTCCCTAGCCAGTTACTCCACATTTACCCCTGTCTAATGCACCTAACCTCCACATCCCTGAGGACTATGTGCAATTTAGCATTGCCAATCCACCTAATCTGCACATCTTTGAATTGTGGGAGGATACCGGAGCACCCGGAGGAAACCCATGCGGACCCGGGGGGGACCTGCAAACGCCACACAGACAGTTGCCCGAGGCTGGAATCGAACCCGAGTCCCTGGTGCTGTGAGGCAGCAGTGCTAACCACTGAGCTACCATGTCTCCCACCTGACCCCACTTTGAGGACTTGGCTATCACAGGAAGGGTGTGTGTATTTAGTGCATACAGGAAAAAGGACCCAGTCATCTGACGATGATGCAGCAACATGGATTAGCAAAGTTGTAAGTGGCCACTGCTGTTGCTGTTCCCCTTGTGAGTCCTTCACCTGATAAAACATAATACTCTTAGTCTAATGTTACTCATTAGGAAGCTTGCTTTGCAACCTGGGCATCCTGACAGACACACAGCCCATTTCCATTCATGTCACAAGGGCACTTGTGTACTTGATATCTAAAGGACAGCACCACACTTGTTCAGAACAAGGTGACTATAAGATAGATGTCAAAACTGACCTGACCATCTCCCCAAATCAACATAAGCTGAAAGTGTTCAAGAAAATGTTATTAAATTATTTATAATGTTAGGAATGCGTGTCAGTACAGACCAGTCTGACCCCGGAGATAAGTCCAGGATAAAGTGTAAGGTCGCTGATTAATGAGTTCCATTCTGGACACAATTTGCAAAGTCAACAATTGTGTGTTTTTGCTGGCCTTGTTCTGTTACAAGAGTATTTTGTTACAATTTAACGTTTTTTTTCTATTTGTCCATGCAAGTTTGTAAAATCTATCTCCTGTCTGGCTCTGTGTGGGATCAGAGCGAACATGAATAATGTGAAATCTACAGGAAGACAGTGAACAAAACCAGCAGAGAGAGAGAGAGTGTGTGGAGGAGGGAGAAACCAATAAAGACTGAGACAGATTTACACAAAGGACATCTGTAAGAGGTGTAGGGAGTGGGGACACAAAAATGCTGATGAGATATACAAGAGAAATATAACAGATCGGTAACTTGCATTGCACCTTTCATAACATAACCAAGCTAGATTTTTTTTTTGAAGTCTAGCCACTGTTGTAATGTTGGAAACATGGTGGCCAAATTGTGTACAGCAAGATCCTATAAAGAGCATGTGATGATGATCATCGCTCTCGCTAGGGCTGGTTGAGGGGTAAACCTTAGACAGGACACCAGGGATAACTCCCTTGCCCTTTCCAGAGTAGTCCCATGGGGTCTTTTGCATCCATCCAAGAGGACAGATGGGGCCTCAATGTAACGTCGCATCTGGAACGAGGGAGACATACCAAGAGTATTGTATGTGAGAGAGAGAGAGAGATTCTGTAGCAGTTCTAAAGAAGGAATACAGAGGAACCTCGATTATCCAGAGGGCATGGGTGGGAGTATTTCGTTCGGTTAATCGAATTCTGGATAATCGAATGCCGGATAACAGTTTAGCCAAGCGTTGGGAACCTTGTGGTTTTGCCGGATAATCCGATATTGGGATAATTGAGTGCCGGATAATTGAGGTTCCTCTGTACGGAGAAAGGTGCAAAATAAAAATGAGACAGTAAAACTTAGAAACCGGACAGAAGCTGGTATGAAAGAGAGTGGTGGGCAAGCAGAGACAGTCTGAGGACGTTTGGGATAATGGAAAAACAAAAGGTCCTTTGCTACAGTTATCCATTAATTCCAAAACTGGGCTGATACACTACACAGACCATAACAGACGGTGTCTGCTGGTTAAACAGTTCACTGTTTGCGTCATGTCACATTTCAGACATCTCACCTTAGCACAGCCTAACCCACTTAAGTTGAGTACATGTTGAATTAATAATTCAACCATGTCCTTTTCAAACAGCTTTTGTGTCACTTCAGGTTTTTTTATCAGGGTAAATATTGGTTGTGGAACAATGTCTGCTGTAATATAATTACTGGTTCATTGGGTACGTTTTGGAGCTTTTGCACATCTCATGAAGTGACAGGTTTTGCTGGGACCAGGAATATTCTTCCACGTTGACTTTCTGCAAGGCTGCAGGAATTGCTAGATGTGGAAAAGTACGGATCAACCTTTTTAAATGAAGAATCTGCTAAAATCTCAACAACGTGTCGGAGCTTCCGCTGTTGAGGACAATGCAACCGCTCCTCCAAACTGGACTAATGCAACATTTGTTTTTTTTTTCATTCAGACCATGGGGTGCTCTGACTCTGTGGTCGCCAATCTGTGTGTAGGTTCTGACTTGTATTTGGTGCAATACTATTGCGGAATCTGTTCAGGAAGTCATTGTGAAATCTTCCTTGTGGCTTCAATGCTACAGAAAGCCTGCTTTATATTCCTCTGCACTGACTGTATTGAATACTTGTAAATGTGCACATTGGTTAGAAAGTTCTCCCTTGTGGCTTCATTCTCAGCCTGGGATAGGTGCAGTGCTTACCAACGGGATTAGCCCGCTTTACTGGCCTCTTTGGGAAAGATCATGAGTGATTTGAAACTCCAAATATTTCAGTACTAAGATATCTGTAATTTTCTCCCACAATACACTGGATGTTGAAAGATATGGAGCTTTCAAGACTGAGAACACAATGGAGGTAGGTCTCCCTTTGAGGGACAAAACTGCCTGTTGTCTGATTTATTTTTTTGAAGGACTGGCCACTCTCTGGTACAGAACAACTTTACGTCAGTACTTTGTGTCTTTTGTAGACTAAGCATCGTGAAGAATCTGTTGGGCCTGAGGGTATCTGCAGAGGCCTGAAACCAGCTGAGAAGTAGAAAACAAAGTGAGGATGTAGATGCTTGAGCTCAGAGTTGAAAATGTGTTGCTGGAAAAACGCAGCAGGTCAGGCAGCATCCAAGGAGCAGGAGAATCGACGTCTGAAGAAGGGCTCATGCCCGAAACGTCGATTCTCCTGCTCCTTGGATGCTGCCTGACCTGCTGCGTTTTTCCAGCAACACATTTTCAGCCCTTCATTTCCCACTGACAGCATCCCTCGGGGCCCCTCCTGGTTAATTCTTAATCGCAATTGACTTTCTCCATTCTTGAGCTGTGATGAGCCTCAATAAGTGTTACATCCTTTCTCTGTGTCACAACCGCTCTGTTTTGGGTTTACTCCGTTTTCTGTTGCCCCTCCCCACCACCACCCCATAACCATCAACCCTTGTCAACGCAGAATCCATGTAATTCAGCCTGAACATGCTCAATGAATGCTCCTCTGCTGCTGTGTGTGTATAAAGAGCTCCAAGGCTAGTGACAGTCTGAGAGAATACATTTCTCTCACCTCTCTCTCTCTCCTCACTCTCCTCTCTCTCTCTCTCTCTCCCTCTCTCTCTCTCTCTCTCTCTCTCACTCTCTCTCTCACTCTCTCCTCACTCTCTCTCTCACTCTCTCTCTCACTCTCCTCACTCCTCTCTCCCTCCTCACTCTTCTCTCTCTCTCTCTCTCTCTCCTCCTCTCCTCTCACTCTCTCTCTCTCTCTCTCTCACTCTCTCTCTCACTCTCTCTCTCACTCTCTCTCTCCCTCTCTCTCTCACTCTCTCTCTCTTCTCTCTCTCT
>NW_028270175.1:8146810-8267334 GCF_037043375.1 Chiloscyllium plagiosum
CATCGTAAACTTATGAACTGAGCTCACTGCCCCCTGTAAAAGTAAAGATGCAACATTGAATTTCTACAGAAATGAAATCTGGGTGTGGTGAAAGTACCATGTACCGTTTTGATTTTGTACTATAGAAAGTGTGTTGAGGTAGAAAGGGAGTACAGCAGACTGCCTGGTATGAGAAATAAAAAAGAAATTACCAGGAAAAGCATAAAGAGGAGGATGTTTCTTTTAGAATGCCTACAGTGTGGAAACAGGCCATTTGGCCCAACAAGTCCTCACTGACCCTACGAAGAGTAACCTACCCAGACCCATTCCCCTATCCTATTACTCTACATTTCCCATGGCTAATCCACCTAACCTACACATCCCTGAACACTATGGGCAATTTAGCATGGCCAATTCACATCTGTGGATTGTGGGAGGAAACCGGAGCACCTGGAGGAAATCCACACAGACACAGGGAGAACGTGTGAACTCCACACAAACAGTCATTTTAAGGCAGCAATCAAGTCCGGGTCCCTGGTGCTGTGAGGCAGCAGTGCTAACCATTGAGCCACCATTTTATTATAGTGGAAAAGGTCAGGGTTGACTTGATGGGAAGTGTTTCAAATGATGGAGAGGTTGTTCGGAGCAGTTGGAATGTGCGATTGAGAGATCTAAACAAGGCAACGTGACATGTAAGGGATTTGGGAGAGGGCACAGGAACAGTAGGAGGTGGTGGTGTCACAGTAATATCACTGGGTTAGTGAGCCCTGTGGGGATGTGCCAACATGGAAGCTGTGGAGTTTAAATTAAACTAATAACATCTGAAAGCTAGCCCTCAAGCCATGAAACTGTCACGGACAGAAAGAAAATATAAACAGGAGATTAGAATCTCCTCGGAATCTCCTCCTGACTCTGACCTAGCTGGCCACAGCCAGTGTGAACTACTGCTGTTGGTTTCTGTTTTTTTTTTGGGGGGGGGGGGGGGGGGAACCTGATTCCTAAACTGGCTAAACTGTATAGCCAGTTTGTTAACTGATAGTTTTTTTTTCTTTTAATAAAAAGGGATATCATGGAGAGATGTAAAAACCAGTCAAGGCCACTTTAGATTTCGAGTCCTGCTCTTTAGTTCACTGGCCATGAGGTGGGTTTAGCTCAGTTGGTTGGACAGCTGGTTTGCAAAGGGGAGAAAGTGAGGACTGCAGATGCTGGAGATCAGAGTCGAAAAGTGTGGGGCTGGAGAAGCACAGCAGGTCCGGCAGCATCTTCTGCTCGGTTGCTGTGCTTTTCCAGCAGGTTTGTAATGCAGAGTGACATCAACAGCACCATCTTCTCAACATCTCCCTTACGGTATGAAACCCGAAGGATAAACCACCACCAGTCATCTCTGTCAAACAAGACAGTAGCCCCATGAAACTGGGGCAGCTTTAACCTTCCTTTGGGGAAGGAAATCTGCCTTCCTTACTTGGTCCGGCCTACTCGTGACTCCAGACCTACGGCAATGCAGTAAAAACAATGACTGCAGATGCTGGAAACCAGATTCTGGATTAGTGGTGCTGGAAGAGCACAGCAGTTCAGGCAGCATCCAAGGAGCTTCGAAATCGACATTTCGGGCAAAAGCCCTTCATCAGCCCTGATGAAGGGCTTTTGCCCGAAACGTCGACTGTGGCAATGCAGTTGACTCCAGACTGCCCTTTGAAATGGCCCTGCACACCACGGGCAGTTAGGCATAGGCATCAATTACTGGCATTGCCATCCCACGAAATAACTAATAACAGAGAGTTGGGAAGCTATGGGAAACTCCTTAGTTGTCATGTTTGACCTTGACATCAGTCCATTCCACACAGCAGAGATTAGAAAGGGCCTGAGGGCAAGGTTCAGTGTTTCACCTCCCAAAAAGCGATTCTTGCAGCTAAAGAATCTACATCAATCAGAATTTCTTTGAACGATCAATTGCAAAAAAAGTACTTTTTTTTTAAAAAAAAGTCCTTGTCTATAATTGTTCATCCAGTGACTGACTCAAAGTAAGTACAGGATGTTTTGTAAAGACGTAACATCCTTTGCACAGTTCTGTTGCTTTTGAATAGAGATTGTCTCAGCCTTGCTATAGAAAGTATGTTCTAAAACTTGAAAGGGTTCAGAAAAGATTTACAAGTGTTGCCAGGGTTGGAAGGTTTGAGCTACAGGGAGAGGCTGAATAGGCTGGGGCTGATTTCCCTGGAGCGTCGGAGGCTGAGGGGTGAACTCATAGAGGTTTATAAAATCATGAGGGGCATGTTTAGCATAAATAGACAAGATCTTTTTCCTGGGGTAGGGGAGTCCAGAACTAGAGGACATAGGTTTAAGGTGAGAGGTGAAAGATATAAAAGAGACCTAAGGAGCAACATTTTCACGCAGAGGGTGGTACGTGTACAGAATGAGCTGCCAGAGGAAGTGGTGGAGGCTGGTACAATTACATCATTTAAAAGGCATTGGGATGGATATGGGAATAGGAAGGGTTTACAGGGATATGGGCCAAATAGTGGCAAATGGGATTAGATTAGGTTAGGATTTCTGGTTGGCATGAACTAGTTGGACCGAAGGGTCTGTTTCCATACTGTACATCTGACTGTATGACTCTATAACCATCTCCATTGCACTGAACGTTGAAAGCAAGGTAGAAAATGTCAGGTTATCTGCCGATCAGGAATATATTTGCAAAAGGAGTGGTTGGAAAGTTGTTTGGATTGGGTGCTTTTTTTTTGTGGCAATCTGTTTGTCTGCTTTCTTATGACCTATATGTGCCAAACATAGTGAGTGCTTTAGTGGGAACTGACAGACACCCCTTGAACTGTAGTATTCCTTCATATGTTAACAGCAGGTTTACTTTTGTGTCACTAAGATAGTGTGAGAAAGTATTTAATTGGGGGAAGGGGATCTACAATGCTATTAGGCAGGAACTGTGGAATATAAATTGGGAGCAGATATTCTCAGGGCAGTGCACTACAGAAATGTGGATGCTGATTAGTGAGCACCTCTGCGATTGCTGGACCGGTTTGTCCCACTGAGACAAGGAAGGGTTGGTAGGGTGAAGAAATGTGGATGACAAGGGCTGTGGAACATCTAGTCAAGAGGAAGAAGGGAGCTTACTTAAGGTTGAGGAGGCAAGGATCAGACAGGGCTCCAGAGGGAACTGAAGAATGGACTTGGAGCCAGAAGGGGGTATGAAAAAGCTTTAGCAGCTAGGATTAAGGAAACCCCCAAGGTGGAACAAGTGGATGACCAGAGTGAGGGTAGGACCAATCGAGGATAGTGGAGGGAACTTGTACCTGGAGTTGGATCAGGTCGGGGAGGTCCTTATTGAATACTTTGCTTCAGTATTTACTACTGAGAGGGACTTTGTCATTTGTGAGGACAGCATGAAACCGACTGATATGCTCAAACAGGTTGATGTTAGGAAGGAGGATGTACTGAACATTTTGAAAAAACATGTGCATAGATAAATCCCCTGGGCCAGATGGGATACTCCCAAGGTTACTACAGGAAGCGAGGGAGGAGATTGCTGCACCTTTGGCGATGATCCTTGCGTCCTCACTGTCCATGGGAATAGTGCCAGATGATCAGAGGGTGGTAAATGTTATTCCCTTGTTCAAGAAAGGGAATAGCGATAACCCTGGGAATTACAGACCAGTCGGTCTTATGCCAGTGGTGGGCAAGTTATTGGAGAGGATTCTGAGAGACAGGATTTATGATTATTTAGAAAAGCTTAGATTGATTAGAGATAGTCAGCATGGCTTTCTGAGGGACAGGTCTTGCCTTACAAGCCTTATTGAATTCTTTGAGGATGTGACAAAACGCATTGAAGGGAGAACAGTGGTGCACATGGATTTTAGCAAGGTGTTTGATAAAGTTCCCCATGGTATGCTCATTCAGAAAGTAAGGAGGCATGGGATACAGGGAAATTTGGCTGTCTATCTGGATACAGAATTGGCTGGCCCATAGAAGACAGATTCTGGATTAGTGGTGCTGGAAGAGCACAGCAGTTCAGGCAACCTTTATTCCTGATGAAGGGCTTTTGCCCGAAACGTCGACTTTACTGCTCCTCGGATGCTGCCTGAACTGCTGTGTTCTTCCAGCACCACTCTAATCTAGAATCTGGCTTCCAGCATCTGCAGTCATTGTTTTTACATAGAAGACAGAGCATGGTAGTGGATGGAAAGTATTCAGTCTGGAGCTCAGTGATCAGTGGTGTTCTGCAGGGATCTGTTCTGGGACCTCTGCTCTTTGTGATTTGTGTAAGTGATTTGGATGAGGAAGTGGAAGGCTGTGTAAATAAGTTTGCCAATGGCATAAAGATTGGTGGAGTTGTGGATAGTGTGGATGGCTGTTTTAGATTGCAATAGGACATTGACAGGATGCAGAGCTGGGCTGAGAAATGGCAGATAGAGTTCAGTCTGGATTCTTGGCAGTGTGGAGGAACAGAGGGATCTTGGGGTTCATGTCCATAGATCCCTTAGAGTTGCCACCCGAGTTGATAGGGTTGTTAAGAAGGCGTATAGTGTGGGCTTTCATTAGAAGAGAAATTGAGTTTAAGAGCTGCGAGGTTATGCTATACCTCTATAAAGCCCTGGTTTGACCACACTTGACATATTCAGTTCTCATCACCTCGTTATAGGAAAGATGTGGAAGCTCTAGAGAGGGTGCAGAGGAGATTTACCAGGATGCTGCCTGGACTGGAGGGCATGTCTTATGAAGAAAGGTTGAGGGAGCTAGGGCTTTTCTCATTAGAGTGAAGGAGGATGAGAGATGACTTGATAGAGGTGTACAAGGTGATGAGAGGCATAGATATAGTAAAGAGCCAGAGACTTTTTCCCAAGGAAGAAATGACTATCACAAGGGGGCATAACTTTAAGGGGGTTGGAGGAAGGTTTAGAGGTGATGTCAGAGGTAGGTTCTTTACACAGAGAGTGGTGGGTGCATGGAATGCACTGCCAGTGGTGGTGGTGGTAGAGTCAGACACTTTCGGGACATTTAAGTGACACTTGGATATGCTCCTGAGTGATAGTAAAATGGAGGGTATGTCAGTGATCTTGGATTAGGGTAAATGTCAGCACAACATTGAGGGCCGAAGGGCCTGTACTGTACTGTTCTGTCTTCACTGTGGACTTCCAACTGTGTGCCCCCACAGTTTGAAGTTTGCCTTCGACTGGGTGAAATTCAAAGTATGATAAATTAGTTTTTGTTTCAAAGAGCTATCAGAGGCATGATGGGCTGGCTGACCTGCTGTGGTATGAGGTTCTCTGATTCCATTCTGTGCTCATTGTAAAGACTGAGATCATTCAGTTACAAGACCCACACAGTGGAACATAAGCTTCCTGATGGCTCAGTGCTTAGCACTGCTGCGTCACAGTGCCAGGGACCCAGGTTTGAGTCTACCCTTGGGCGACTGTCTGTGTGGAGTTTGCGCATTCTCCCCATGACTCTGTGGGTTTCCTCCAGGTGCTCTGGTTTCCTCCCACAGTCTAAAGATGTGCAGTTCAGGTGGATTGGCCAGGATTGGGTCTGGGTGGGATGGTCTTCACAGAGACTTGATGGGCCAAATGCACATCTTTGGACCGTGGGTCACGAGCAGGATCTAGACTGGGTGCGGTCCAAGGGGAAACCAATCTGCTTTCTCTCTGCAGTGATGTTCTTTGCTCAGTTCCAGTTAAGCAGATCAAACTGCCCATTCTCTCTGGGTTTCGAACAGCGAGCCAAGTTCCGACAGCAGTACTCCTGTACGGAAGGCAAACTCGGCTGCATTACTGAGTAATTCCTGGCATTCCAGCAAGCCTGACTCATCAGTTCTGTTCAAATTGGATAATGCCTTTCCAGCCTACTCAAGACTTGCTGAAAGAATACCGAGCAGGATTGTGGTTGTGGAAGGTTGTTAATGCTGTCAGAAATCTTGCTGTAGGATTTTAATTGATCTCTGAAACACCAGGAGACGGGGGTCTGTGCTTCATATTCCACACTCGGGGTTTGACCTGGTCACATCTGCCTTGCGTGTAGCTGGATGGAGTTAGCACTTCAAAGTGAAGTACGCTTCCTTCCACTGTCCTGTTTAAGAATACAATCGAAAGGGAATCTATTTAGAGTTTCCGATCTAAATTGGAATCTAAGAATCTTGCCTCATTGCAGACAGGGGAAACCATTTCCTGGTCTAACTAGAAGAGGTTGTTTGTGGTGAACAAGAGGAATTTATTACATGTTGGTCTTGAGCTAAATTGTTGTGATGGACATTTTCAAAGATTGAGGAGGACCAGACATTAGATCTGGATCATTAGACTGTTCTGCATTCCCCCAGTCCCCACGGGGGAGATGTTCCGTGACCTACCTTGGAAGCCCATTAGAGCGAACACATTCATTTCAAGGGGAAATTTAGCTTCCCAACAGCTCCCTGGTCCCGATGTTCGGGCCACGGTAAACCACGGGTAACTGAAAACACAGGAAATAATTCCATGGTTATGGGGGTCGTCCTGTAAAACATCATAGTGGCCGGTACTCAGGCAGGCTCCATATTAACCCTTTTTAAAACCCTTATACCTTTAGCTAACCATCTTCAGTCCCAGCCTCTTGGAACTTGGGCAGTGGTCCTTTTCATTGGCTTGGAATTAAATAGAAAAATGGATAACAACTGAGTCGATGTGTCCCAGTGTCAGATTGCCTGCTCTCTGTCTGTGGGCTATACATTGTTGTAGGAAAGGTCACCAGTCTCTGAGTCAGAATCGGGATTCAACGACAGAGTTTATTGTACAAAAAAGACGGAATTCCAGGGGGGCAGAGAGATGGTCGTCAGCACGGCACTCAGCTGTGAGCCTCCTCTCGTTCTCGGAGTGGATAGCTGGGAAGGAAGATGGACAGATCATGAAGGTTGGATCTGAGATAAGATCAGGGGAGAGGAAATGAGGAAACTGGTGGAATCCACATTGATGCCATGGGATTGGAGTGTCCTGAGACGGAAGATGAGGTGTTCTTCCTCCGGGTGGCAAGGGTTTGGCGATGGAGGAGGCCAAGTGGGAGGGGGAGTTGAAGTGTTTGGCCATGGGGCAGTGGGGTTGGTTGGTGCGGGTGTCCCGGAGATGTTCTCTGAAGCACGATGCAAGTAGGCATCCTGTCTCCCTAATGTAACCAGGTCAAACCCCCAGTGTGGAGTATGAAGCACAGATGCCCGTCTCCGTCGAGGACATGCAAGTCCTGGGCCGCTTCCATCATCAAACCCTTACCACCCGATGCCTGGAGGAAGAACACTTCATTGGGACCCTCCAACTCCACGGCATCAATGTGGATTTCACCAGTTTCCTCATTTCCCCTCCCACCTTATCCCAGATCCAACTCAGCACTGCCCTCATGATCTCTATCACCTGTCAATCTTCCTTCCCACCTATCTGCTCCACCCTCCTCTCTGACCTATCACTTTCACCACCACCCCCACCATCTACCTATTGCACTCTCCGCTACATCTCCCCCCAACCCTAGCCCCAACCCCCGCCGCCCCCAAGGCTCCCAGCCTCATTCCTGATGAAAGGCTTTTGCCCAAAATGTTGATTCTCTCGCTCCTCGGATGTTGCCTGACCTGTGCTTTTCCAGCACCACACCCTCGACTCTAATCTCTAGCACCGGCAGTCCTCACTTTAGCCAGAATAAGTAGTGCCCCCACCTCTGGGTCAGAAGCTCAGCGTTTGGGTCCCACCCCAGGATTTGTTGTAATGTGGCCGGACTGGTCAATTGTCTCCTGGGGAAAGTACTACTCATAAGCCTGGACCAATCAGATGAAAGTCCCATGGACCAGCCAATGGGAAACAAGGATAGGATAAAACTGAACCCTTAAGGGAAAGGTTATTTCATCCAAAACTCTAACCTAAAGATGGAGATTGTTTTAAGGTTCTTTCATCTTGATGTCCGAACCAGCTTCCAATAGGCCTTTTCCCCCAACTTGACCCCCATGGTTGGGTGCTGCCCCCTATAGGGAAAGCCTTGCATTTTGTCTGGGTGAGGAACTGCTCGCTGGCACTGAATGAAGTTACAAGGATGGGCAGTTGATGAACACAGTCAGTGATAAGTGGGAACGGGCTTGAAGGAAAGATCAAAAGGGAAACAGTGAAGTGAACAGGAGGAGGTAAAGACATCACGGAAGGTTGAAGGGAGGGGCGAGCAGTTTCTCACCAAATTTCACAAAACAGCAGCTCTCTGTCAGACTTCGAATGCAGGATGAGCCCCTTGGATGATCATAGGAACTGTCAGCTGAAGTGATACAGGGCCATTAGCCTGATTGCTCTACAGGACTGAGAGACTGCTGGAAATGATTACGTGAGGAGACTGACTGACATAAATCTTTGATGAACCAGAGCCCAGATTTCTCTGTGTGTTCAGTTTCTGTTCTCCCCAGTTTGGCCAGTACAGTGGTAGAGAGGGCATTGCCTGAGGGGAGGGGAGGGGAGGGGAGGGGGGGCTCAGCCATGGGAACAGCTGTGCTGGTCTTGCAGATAGCTGGCACATCACAATAGGCCAAATGGACATCTTCTGTGCTACTCCCGTTCCACATTTGTGTGTTTTGTGACCTGCGACCGGGGTAGATTGGGGTCCTGTGCTTCTACAGTTTGTGACACTTGATGCTTTGAAGATCACAGGCTGAGAGAAACAACTCTTGAATACTGTAGTTTAGTGCGCTGGACACATTTGCCAACTGTGGCTTCGTGATATTCCACTGAGTGTGTGGTTATTGGGAGGTTGGAGGGGCCTTGTAACCACACAGACATCTGAATCATCTCTCTGACCGTAATTTGTCATTTATTTTCTGGAATGGAGGAACTGAATTAGCTGTGACAGAATGGGCAGGAGCAGAACTTTGAACATTAACAGCAAGTTCAAAGGGATTCAGAATAAATCAAATGCTGAAAAACACAAACCCATCTGTTGTGATTGTTACAGGATGAGGGCGGCAATTTAAAGGACTCTTTTTGAGCTTCCCTCGGACAGCTGAGCGTCACGAGACTTACCCTCTACTCTCTCTGTTCTGTTTGAGTCGTTGAGCATCTCTACGAGCTTTGGAAAGAGGAAGCTCCTGTGACTAAAGCAGAAATTGCTGGGGAAACTCAGCAGGTCTGGCAGCATCCGTGGAGAGAGAAACGGAGTTAACGTTTTGGATCCAGAATCTTTCATGAGACTGAGTAAGTACATTACATCTGATTCCTTTTCCTAATGTGAGTGTTTTAGCCGCCGCCCTTCTCAGTTCTTTCTGGGCTTTGAAGGGTTTATTGGTTTGACTGGGGAAAGGACATAGCTCTCTCTCTTACGTGTTTTCACTTTTGATGAACTTCTACACTTCAACCTGACCAGAAAAGAACAAGCTGGTCAGACCCTGGGGCTTTAATTTCCAGCAGTGATAATCCCACGGCATCCATTTCACTGGCAACCCAGACACAGACATGTTCAAAAAATAATTATACAGGAAAATGATACGTTTGCCTCTTAGCAAAGGGGTTGGATAGTGAGAGTAAGGAGGTTTCGCTGTGTGTATATGATCCTACGGTGCATCACACCTGGGTTATGGCAGGGAATTGAGAGAATGTAGTGGAGAGTTGAGAAGGAAATGATGGCCTCGTGGTGTTATCGCTGAACTATTAATCCAGAGACCCAGATCATTATTCTGGGGACCTGGGTTCAAATCCCGCCACAGCAAATGGTGAAACTTGAATTCTGTAAAAAAATAATCGTGGAATTAGGGTCTAACGATGACCATGAATCCGTTGTTGAAAACCCATTTGTTGCACTAATATCCTTTCGGGAAGGAAACTGGCCTACGTGTAACTCCACACCCACAGCAATGTAGTTGACTCTTAACTGCCCTCTGGGCAATTAGGGATGGGGTAATAAGCGCTTGCCCAGCCAGCGATGCCCATGTCCTGTGAATGAGTTTTAAAAAGTCACTAGCTCAGGTAGCGGAAGAGTTTTAAAATAAAGATACTCGCCTACATCACTTTTGGGTCTCCAGCAGACCCTGAGAGAAGTGCCTCAGCAGCAATGCTACCTTTCACCCCTGCTTTCCAATATTGCTGTCTCTTATTTGTGATCAGACAGTGGGCAGTTCTGATTGTCACACTCCCAAGTCTTAAACTGAACACCACAATTCTGCCTTCCCCAGGAGAGTTGAGTATGTCTTGGGTACTCAGGATTGCACCTGCCCACGCCACACCCTCCCGTGATTGGCATGGGGCTGTGTTGTTTTTCTCATATGTTTACAGGGAAGCTGATGAGAACATGTGGGAACAGTCCTGGTGATTTCCTCCTCATTTCCGAGATGTCTACAGAAGCAATCATCTCAACGCCCACAAACGAAGCTGCATCAAAACATTAGTTCAATGAACCAACACACACTGCAGCACAGAGGAACTGCGCAGAGCAGAGGAAAATCACCTACACCGTGTATTCAAAAAGAACGGGTACCCAATGAACACAGCCCGCCGATTTCTCAGCAACAAACCCAAACAAGCAGACAAAACAAGACCAGAAACCCTAGCCACTCTCCCTTACATCAAAGGCATTTTGGAAATGGCTGCCAGACTACTCAGACCCCTTGGCATCATGGTAGCCCACAAACCCACCAACACACCAAAACAGCAGCTAATGAACTTGAAAGACCCTATACAGACAATGAGCAAAACTAACGTCATTTACAAAATACCGTGCAAAGACTGTAACAAACTCTACATTGGACAAACAGACAGAAAACTAGCCACCAGGATACGTGAACACCGACTAGCCACAAAAAGACATGACCCCCCCTCTCACTAGTATCCTCACATATGGATGAGGAAGGACACCACTTCGACTGGGACAATACATTCATCCTAGGACAAGCCAAACAAAGACACGCACGAGAATTCCTAGAAGCATAGCATTTCAACCGGAATGCTATCAACAAACACATCGAGTTAGACCCCACCTACCACCCCCTGAGAAAAGGAACAGGAAGTGACTTCACCACAGGAAATGACATCACCAACCTAAACATATAAATAGAAAGCAGGAATTTTCAGCATTGCTTTGCATGAGGTCCACTGAAGATGTTACCTAGTAAGGTAATGAAACGTCTGGAAATGAACCTTTTAACTCAGTGAGCAAACCTACACCCACAAATAGATGTTGTTTTCCAGGTTTGAGACCTAAGTCTCGTGTCAATCCATCAGCAGGAAGTTAATCGCTAGCCTTTGCTCTAAAGGCAGGAAACAAGATTTGAAAGTTTTTCGATTAGATTACCTACAGTGTGGAAACAGGCCCTTCAGCCCAACAAGTCCACACTGACCCCCCCATATTTACCACTGACTAATCCACCTAACACTACGGGCAATTTAGCATGGCCAATTCACCTGACCTGCACATGTTTGTACTGTGGGAGGAAACCGGAGCACCTGGAGGAAACCCACGCAGACACAGGGAGAATGTGCAAACTCCACACAGACAGTTGCCTGAGGTGGGAATTGAACCCAGGTCCCTGCCGCTGTGAGGCAGCAGTGCTCACCACTGAGTCACCATGCTGCACTTGCATATTACTCTATCTGCACCCATGGTGTTTGTCTATTTACTCCCATCCCAGTCAATTCCAATGGACTCACTTGTTCCAATGTTTATGTACTGGCTGCTTGCCAGTGAATGCCCCATTTTCACCGAAGACACATTGGGGGTCAGTTTCTAGCTTGCGGTAAGGTAGCACAGTCTCTGGGTCACAACACCCCTGCACCCCACCCCATCCCCAGCTGTGGGTGTGGAGCACAGTCTCTGGGTCACAAACTGCCCCACCCCAGCAGAGACACAGGGCAGATTTTGGGATCACTAGCTCCAGAGGCATCTCCGAGGCCAGGATTGCGTTTGACAGCTCCAAGACCCCCTATAAGTGTCTGTCGGGTCTGATCCCTGCTGTTTCCACAGTCTGTACTAAAGCGGGGTCTTCACTTTCTCAGGGTCACACAGAGGCTGCAGCCTGAAACATGAGGTCACATCAGGGGATGGTTCAGGAAGAATGGGTTGTGCAAACGTAGCACCTGGGAAGCATTGCTTCTGTTCTCTGAGCCTGGAATGAGTCCTGTCAGCCAGGGTTCCCAATCCCTGCCTCTCCCCAGTTATCAGCCAGGGTTCCCAATCCCAGCCTCTCCCCAGTTATCTGTGCAGGAAGGTACGTGTGGTTGGATGTCAGGTGAGAGTGGAATGTATTATGGTAAGGGACAATGTAGGTTTCTGTGCAAAAAGTACCTATTTTATCAACAGAAGTTACCATCGCACTGAACAACAGTGACAGCTGCCATTCTCAGGAAAGGAGTATGTTTAAAAAAAGCCCAGTAGGTTAGGACAAAATAAAGGTACAATTTTGGCACCGTTTACAATGATTTTGCCCTCGTAAGCGGCTTTTGAGTTTGTCTGCCGTAACTCTTGCTTCTTCAGTGCAAATTGGCTATGACATGATTGATAAATTTAGGCTGTTATTTGTAGACTGTGAACTTTCCTTACCTGTATTGGCTATGAATTTAAATGGCGCAGCTATTGCACGATCTTCTTATAACACGAGATCACGTGAGAATGGAACTATTGCGTTATTATCAGAACTGACTGTATTGTCAATGCCTCCAGGTGGTGGTTATGTAGATGAACAGACCATACAGTGGTCAATATCTCCCTGTCACTTCGTCTGCCTAGATCAGGATCCTCCTGGGAAGAACCCAGCTTCATTTTCTTTGAAAAAGCTTGTTCTTAGAAAATGGGACATTATGAACCAGCCTGGACCATGTCCAGGCTTTATCTGATCCTGTGGCTGTTTTGTGGAACAGTTTGGTCAGGATTCCCCTCCATAGGGGAAAGATAGCTATCCTGGGGCAGCAGGACATCGAGAACTCTACTGTAGTCAGACTAGTGACAGACGTACCTAAACCGAAGTTGCTGGAAAAGCTCAGCAGGTCTCGCAGCATCTGTGCAGAGAAATCACAGTTAGCGTTTTGGGTCCAGTAATAAAGGCAAGCATACCAAACGCTGCCTTCGCTACCCTGTCTGCCTGCAACTCTATTTTCAAGGAGCTATGAACAATCACTTTGTTCTTTGTTCAGCAAAACCCCCTAGGACCTTCCCATTAAGTGTACAAGTCATGCCCTGATTTGCCTTTCCAAAATATAGCACCTCACATCTACCTAGATTAAACTCAATCTGCCTCTCCTCAGCCCATTGGCCCAACTGATCAAGGTCCCCTTGTGCTCTGAGGTAACATTCTTCGCTCTCCATTACACCACTTATTTTCCTATTGACTGCAAACTGATTAACTATACCTCCTATATTCACATCCAAGTCATTTATATAAATGATGAAAAGCAGTGGACCCAGCACCAATCCTTGTGGCACACCATTGGTCTCAAGCCTTCAGTCTGAAAAGCAACCCTCCACCAACACCCTCTGCCTCTTCAAGCCAATTTTGCATCCAACATGCTAGCTCTCTCTGTATTCCATGAGATCTAACCTTGCTAATCAGTCTACCATGAGGAACCTTGTTGAATGTCTTACTGAAGTCCATATAGATCACGTCCACCACTCTGCCCTCATCAATCCTCGACATCACTTCTTCAAAAAAACTCAATGAACTAAATAAATCTGGAATTTGAAGCTAGTATCTGTAATGGTGTGCACACAAAATGATCGTATTTGTGGTTAAAAACCTGTCTGGTTCATTGTTGCCATTGTTACATCTGTAGTCATTATAACGAGGTCAGTCAGGTGGACCTCAGAGAATGAGTTCCCTGATTGGGGCTGTTAGCCTGGTCCAATCAAGGAGCCCTGGCCAACAGAGATAAGCAGGCGTGTTCGGTTACGTTAGAGCCCGGGTGTCCTTGGAGAAGGAGCACGCGGTGTCCACCAACACCCTGGAGTTGTTCAGGGAGAGGTGGGCGCCGCAGGGAGTGGAGTGCATCATTTCTCCCTCCAACTCTATTTTGATTTAGTCCCTCCCCTCCCCTTCACTGTTTTGATCACACAACACTGCCCTTTGATGTGAAGGGCAGTGTTTGTCACTGGCCACCCGGGTGTTTTCCTATCTTCCTGGTGGTGGAATTTGAATAAAGATTGGTGCACTTTGTGTCTTTCACTGTGTCTGCCACCTGCACACACACACACCATGGGTGCTGGGGTAAAAATAAGCACTACCGCAAAAAGAAAACAGGTGTGTGGGGAAAAAATAAGTACTACCGCACTTAGGTGGTAGTGTGGGGGTTTTAAAAAAAAATTTTTTTTTAAATAAGCAGGCGTGTTAGGGATTCTGGCAGGAAGAGAGGTGACTGTGAAGTTAAGGGCTGTGCATGTGTAAATAAAGGGACTTGATAGGATACAGCCTCTGTGGAGTTATTTCAGCATCCTTACCTAATCTGGCCTAATGTGGCTCCAGTCCCACAGCAATGTGGTTGATTTTTCACTGCCCTCTGAAATGTCTAAGCAATTCAGGAGCAATTAGCACTGGACACTGAATGCTGGCCTCACCAGTGACCCATATTGTGACTCAGCAAAAATCTTTTTAATGCAAGAAGTTTTGAGTACAATTTTTTAATCTTATGCTTTGCATGGCCTGTATTTATATTGTCAATTCTGCCAGTAATTAATTGTTCTCTCAAATACCAAAATTTCAGGGCTTGTCCCTGATTAAGAATGAGGAAACATGCTTTTTTAGAGAGAGGCTCTGGTTTAGAGAAGCTGAGGGAAGATGACATCGAGTGAAAACCGAAGCGAACTGCCCCTTTTTTTCAATCATCCTTCCCTCCCCTTTCGCTGAAATAGCACAGAGTATACGACCGTTGTCTTGTTCAGATTGTGTTTCCTATTCATTCATGGGCTGAGAGCATCTCTGGCTGGGGCAGCATTTATTGCCCATCCCTAATTGCCCAGAGGGCAGTTAGGAGTCAGCCACATTGCTGTGGGGCTGGAGTCGCATGTTGGTCAGATCTAGTAAGGATGGCAGATTTCCTTCCCTGAAGAACATTAGTGAACAAGATGGATTTTTCTGACAATGGTTTCATGGTCACGATTACATTCTTCATTGAATTTTATTTTTAAATTGAAATTAAATTCCACCATTGGCCATGACAGGATTTGAACCAGGTCTCCGGTATATTCGCTGAGTTTCAGGATCAATAGTGTGTCAGCCCCCGCTGTTTGTGGTGGGCTAGTAAAGGCAGAATTGAGCTTGGGCATGAATCCCTTCACAGTTGCATCGCCCACAAATCCTTACGGTCGGTGTTGGGTCAATTACAATTGTACTTTGGGCGAAGAAGATGGAAAATTTGATCCATTTACACCAAACGTATGATCCGTCACTGCAGCCCTTTCACTCACTGCAAAGGTTAAACCGAGCTGTGCTACTGTGGGAGAAATATCTGTAAAGTCGACTACATTATGCTGCATGAATTATCATCAAACCTGCAAATAATACACAGTTTAATAATTCATGCATTGAGTGCTACAAATAGATCTTGTATTTGGACGAAATGCTGCCTGAAGCATCATTGTACATGGAGCTTTCCATCAAAGGCAGGCAGCCAAATTGGCTTCTGATGTGCTCATGAAAGGGTTTGTCTTTCCTAGTTTTATTTTGTAGTTTGGTTTTTACAAGCTGCTGCCTTTACTGGACTTATTGGTAAAGTTGGGCCTCAGCTGATGCATCCAGGGGCTTTGGAGATCAGTGTCAGAAAAGCTTAGGTTAAAAGCTGAAGCAGTTGGCAGCTCTGAGGCACCCCTCCCTCAAAATCACCACTGTCGTCCGGGCAACAGTGGCCTCATGCTGTGCTTCACCAAGGCAGCTGGTCTTCCTCTGCCGAACTCAACTGGTCAGGGTTCAGTTCATCCATTCAGACTCTTACAGAAACAAAGCCGACAGTCCCACTTCTGGCAATGAATGGTAAAGAGCACTTCGGACTGCCCCAACCACCACCACTCCATCCCACTGTAACGCTCAACCCCAGAATCTAGTTGGTGGCCCGATGGCTTATAGAGGTAGCTTCGAAATGTCTTGAGGTGCAAAGTCCTTTATCCTTAGGAGCAACCAAATGGTAAAACCGTTAACCTGCAGTGGAATTGGATGGGTTGGGGGGGGGAGGTGGGTGTGCTGGGATGCATGTAGGTGTGTTGGGATGCGTGTGGGTATAATGTCTGATCATCTGTAAGTTTGCTCACTCTCCATTGTCCACCTTTTCACAGAGATCTGCACTGGCCTCCAGGTCTAGCAGCATCTTGAATTTAAGATTCTTGTTTTCCAAGCCCTCAATTGACAATTGACTCACTGCTCCTAATCCTTGTAAACCCCCCCCCCCCCACGGTTCTATGATGAATGTGCTGTGCTCGTCTAATTCTGGACTCCTGAGCATCATTGGTTTTAAGAATTCCATTGTTGGTGACAGCGTCGAAGATTTTGCAAACCCACGTGGATCCAGTGAGCACAGATCCATGTCTCGTGTGACTGATCTGTGAATCAGCAGGATCGTGCCCCCCCCCCCCCCCCCCCCCCCACCATCCACCAGAGAGAAGGGGTGCAGGCATCGTGGCTAGTGTAAGTCAGGGAGGTGTTTTGGGACATTTGAAAAGTAATTAAGGGCTTGGTGTGTGTCCATTCTCTTAACGAAGTTAAAATCCGTTTGTGAGAGGTTCTTTTGCCTGATATTTTATTGGCAGGGTAAACAATTTTAACATACAATTATTTGCATTGACGTAGCACCTTCAACAGGGTGAAACAACTTGGAGTGACCATCCAACTCAGTGAGACTGAGTCACATGAGAAGCAGAGTGTAGAGGTTCGCCAGAGCTTTTAGCACAGAACAGGGAATTTTGTGTGCACATTAGATTTGATTAGGTTACCCACAGTATGGAAACAGGCCCTTTGGCCCAACAAGTCCACTTCGACCCTCTGAACAGTAACCCACCCAGACCCGTTTCCTTCTGCTGAATACATCTAAAACAATGGGTAGTTTAGCATGACCAATTCACCTAACCTGCACATCTTTGGATTGTGGGAGGAAACCAGAGCATCCGGAGGAAACCCACGCAGACAGACGCCTGAGGCTGGAATTGAACCCGGGTCCCTGGCGCTGTGAGGCAGCAGCGCTAACCACTGAGCATCAGTGCACATTAATCTCCAGGGTTGAGTTGCCACATGGCTGAAGGGAGGCTATAAGTTACTTGCAGCTGAAGTTGGCATGAAAGTGGCTCTGAAAGCAGAAGGTTGGAGCGATCTGCCAGTGAGAGAGGAACACCAAGTGTCTGCCTCTGAAAAGGAAATTTCCCTGAGAGCCCCAGCACAGGCTGGAACTCTCCAAGCCAAGAGCTTGTTTGTGGTTAGAGGTTTCGTAATTTATTTCTGAAAGTATAAAAACAATTTTGGTGCAGTCCCAAAAACCAGGAGCCAGTGGGGTGTACATTTGTCAGGATTGGGTGTGTAAAAAGACCAATAGTAAATCAGAATATCAGAGGCATGGTTAGTAAGTTTGCAGATGACACCAAAATTGCTGGTATAGTGGACAGTGAAGAACATTATCTGAGATTACATTGATCAATTGGGTCAATGGGCTGAGGAGTGGCAGATGGAGTTTAATTTGGATCAATGTGGCATTGGATTTTGGTAAAACAAACAAGGCCAAACTTATACAGTTAGTGTTAGGGCCCTGGTAGTGTCGTCGAACAGAGACCTCAGGGTTCAGATACATAATTCTAGAGGCCGTATTCTTAAGGTGAGAGGAGCAAGTTTTAAAAAGGATAAGAGGGCCAACGTTTTTGCACCGTATGTGGAATGAATTCCAGAGGAAGTGGTGGATGCAGGTACAGTTATACTGTTTAAAAGACATTTAGGTAAGTACGTCAGTAAGAAATGTTTGGAGGGATGTGGGCCAGGCGCAGGCAGGTGGGAAGAGTTTAATTTGGGACCATGGTTGGTGGGAACTAACTGGACCAAAGGGTCTGTTTCCTGCTGTATGCATTAGTGCCCGTTTGGAAGTGTATTTGAGAAATGGCAGCATTGAGATTTCAATCTCCTCTGCTTGCTTTGGCAGCCTTGAGCAGATGTTTGGGGTTGTAGGGGTAACCAGACTTGGATGATTTGCTTTCAAGTGCCATATGTAAAAATTTAAACAAAATAATCAAACCCCAGAGAGTTAATAGACGAGAAGTGTGCCTCTGCAAGGGATAGAGCGGGGAGAGCCAAATCTTTGGTCAGTGTTGCTGGACAATGTAATCTTTTCTCATCCAGAGTATGTTGTTTGGGCACCTCTGAGATGGAGTTGAACGATGGTGGCTTTCTGTTGTTTTGTCTCCTGTGTAGCATTTTCTGTGGTCTCTCACTCGCTTCATGTTTTAATCTCCGACGTTAAGGATTCAGCACAGTTGCGCTGTTGGGAAATACTCCCACAAGCTGAGTAGTTTATTTGAACATCTGATTGTCTGCTCTCACTGTTGTTTATAGCACTCAACAATGTTTTAAAAAAGGTTTGAAATGGAGTTTGGAATAGAAACGCAAACAGATACTTAAATCCTGTAACCCGATATTACAATCGGGACTAAGCAAAGCGTTTTTCTGTCTATGAGTGTGTTATTTTAACATACAAATCCCACGCTGGATGTATTTTTGGCAAATTCCTCCTTCATTCAACCTGTGTCTTTTTATATAAATGATGCACGCTTTAGTTAGTTTATTGTCTGGATGTTAAATTAATTATTTTCAATGAGGAAATGTACTTTTTAAAAATTAATTCACAAGATGAGGACATTGCTGGCTAGGCCAGCATTTATTGCCCAGAGGGCAGTTAAGAGTCAACCACGTTTTTGTGGGTCTGGAGTCACATGTAGGCCAGACCAGGTAAGGATAGCCGTTTCCTTTCCTGAAGGACATTAGTGAAACAGATGGATTTTTCCAACATTCGACAATGGATTCATGGACATACTTAGACTATTAATTCCAGAATTTGTTTCATTGAATTCAATTCCACGATCTGCTGTGGTGGGATTCGAACCCAGGTCCCCAGGACATTACCTGGGTGTCTGGATTAATAGTCCAGTGATAATATCACCAGGTCATCACCTACCTCCCCGTAAAAGAATTAAAGAAGGAAAGCATGAAAACATTGTTTCAAGAGGAAGGGGAAAGAGATTCAAAGTGTTTGAGAGTCGATTGTGACTGTGTAGATTGGAATGCCTGAGTCATTTGGATAAGTAGTAGGTGATCCATATGTCCGTATGCGAAGGGTTGGATTAGTTACTCCAGACCAGAGAAATTGGGCTTCAGTTGACGCTTTGAGGCCAATGGAATTCTCGGCAGCAACTCAATCACACAGACAACAGGAAGCTAAACTATCACTTTGGTTCAGTTAATGCTGCTGTTTAGAATCTAATGTTATGTGTTGCTGCTAAGGCAGATGTGATGTGCCTGACCTGGAGTGCAAATGATCCATTTAAAAAGAACTGGAGAAAGACTAAGTTTCCAGTACTGATGCCCTTCAGCTTTGTTATGTATACTCTGAATCGAATAGATTTTTAAGTTTGGATTTTGACTTTTTTGCTTTGTGACATGTGGCTTTTCTGTGTCTAATGAACTTGTTAGTATTTCTGTAGCCATGGTGATTTCTTTTCCAACAGTTTGTGAGCAGTTAGCAGCATCAGTGAGTTATTGTTTAGGATTTTTTGCCCTAACAAGGGAAGAAATTGTACCTCAAGATTTCAGCTGGAGATTTTTTTTTTCCCTGAAGGGAAACACCCGTGGCTCAGGGGGTGAGGTTTTTGTTTCAATTTTACTTAGTTTGAGCAGTTCTATCAAGTCAGTAGATGAAGATGGTTATATAGAGCAGGGCTCCTGAGAACAGTATCTATAGATTACTTTAAGAGTAAGAAGTTAGGAGTCCAAGGTGTAGTTTCACCAAGGCCAGCAAGAATTACTGCCTATTTCACTTCATATTTCACCGCATTATTTCACTTTTTCACTTCATATTTCACCGCAAGGTGATTGTATTATTGCTGGACTATTAATCCAGAGACCCAGGTAGTGTGGAGCTCTGAGGACATGGGAATGAATTCTGCCATTGCAAGAAGGAACACCTGGAGTTAAGAGTCTAATGATAACCATGAAGCCGCAGCCGAACGTTGGGGAGAGAAAAAATCTGGGTTCACTAAGGAAATCTGCAGTTCTTACCTAGTCCAGTCTACATGTGACTCCAGACCCACTGCAATATAGTTGACTGTTTACTACCTTCTGGGCAATTAGGGCTAGGAAATGCTGGCCTAGCCAGAGACGCCCTCATTGTGTGAATGAATAAAAACAAACGTGATTGGTGTAGATGGCGCAATGTTCCTTCAGCATGGGATCACGATGTTCAGAAAGATTGGTCATTGGTTTGGAGGACAGCCATGGTAAGGCAAAGATGTCTGTCATGCTGGTGTTGTTTGACCAGGTTGCGCACCTCATTTCAGGTAAATTTAGACAAACATTCCCTCTTTGCAGTTCAACTGCAGGATGTCATCGCCTTTATTGCAAGTCTGCTCATCACCTGGGAGGCATTGAGCAAGAGCAGGAGGGTCAGTCCAACAGCTCTGAATACTGAGAGTTTCGCAGCCATGAACATAAAGGGATCCTTTTGTAAACTGCTGAACATCGCACAAGAGGATTATTTTCTATTTTAAAAAAAGTTCAGGGCGGCAAAACTATTCTGTCAAATTGGCGTTTGCCTTTCTATTGAAAGTAATTGTCAGCTGCCTGATTCCTTTGGAAGGCTGCAATCGCTTGTTGGGTGAAAAGGGTTAGGTGTTGTCACTGGAAAGCCTCCAAAGATGTTTTGTGTAAAATGTAACGCACAGACAAAACCACGCTATTCAATGCGTTTTCTTGGTTGAACAGGAGAAATGAGTAAAATTATGTTAAGTTTTAGTGTGAATGAAATAAAACGAGAGCTTGTTTATTTTATGTATCTTGGGTTTGATGTGATTTTAGAGATGGAAAGCACGGAATGTGGAGATCAAAGATAGAATGAGGTTAGGAGCAGCAATGAACTGCAAGAGGAATTGTAACTGAGGTGCATGAGCAAACTTTCTAGATCTCATTGAGGAGCTTATTCCTGATTGCTGTTATTGCACATCTGTGCAGATTCTGTTTAAAGTAATATAGTCATTGATTTCAAATTCCACTCTCTGATATGGTGGGATTCGAACTCAAGTCCCCAGAACATTACCTGGGTCTCTGGATTGACAGTCCAGCAATCGTACCACTAGGTCGTTGTCTCCCACTTAATGGGAAAAGAGCAGGAAAATAGAGTTAAGGATTATCCGGTCACCCATGGACTCTTTGAATGACAGGGTAGACTTGATGGGTTGAATGGTTCCTACACCTTATAGTCTTAACATCTCGTTTCTGAAGGAGTGGGACATACAGGTCGTTCTGCTTTAACGCGGCACAGTGGCTCAGTGGTTAGCACTGCTGTCTCACGGCACCAGGGTCCCAAGTTCGATTCCAACCTCGGGCGACTGTCTGTGTGGAGTTTGCACATTCTCCCCGTGTCTGCGTGGGTTTCCTCCGGGTACTCCAGTTTCCTCCCACAGTCCAAAGATGTGCAGGTTAGGTAGATTGACTGTGCTAAATTGCCCATAATGTTAGGTGCATTAGTCAGAGGGAAATGTGTCTGGGTGGGTTACTGTTTGGAGGGTCGGTGTGGACTGGTTGGGCTGAAGGGCCTGTTTCCACACTGTAGGGATTCTAAAATCGCGCATTTTGTTCAGGCGACTTTGCTGTAACGTGATTGACAGATTTGGGGACACTTTCCGAAGTGCAAATTTTTAAAATGTGTGTTGGCTGTAACGCCCTTATATTGCCAACACTAAGCACTAAGTGCGATTTTTCTATAACACTGGGTTGCACAAGAAAAACCTTCATGTGGTAGAAGAACCGTCTGTACTGAAAGGTCAGAAAACAGCTCATGTGGGACCTTGGGTTAGATAAATGGAGGAATTGAGCTCCAAAGCCTGGACGTGATGCTGAATGTTTGTCGTTGGACTGCAGCTTCAATGTTCCATCTCGGTGTGTGAAGGTGGGGCAAATCTACACAGAGGGGGGAGGAAGCTGGCAAAGGAAGTGAGCCAATGTTGCATTTTGCGTGTCTGAATTGGCTCACGTCTGCGTGGGTTTCCTCCGGGTGCTCCGGTTTCGTCCCACAGTCCAAAGATGTGTGCAGGTCAGGGTGGATTTGCCATGCTAAATTGCTCCTAGTGTCCAGGGAAGTGCAGGGTAGGTGGATTAGCCATGGGGAATGCAGGGTTACAAGTTTGGAGTGGGATGCTCTTCAGAGGGTCTGTGTGGACCTGACGGGCCGAATGGCCTGCTTCCATGCTATAGGATTCTAGGATAAATGTAACGGATTTAAGGTTTTGGGCAAGCCATGGAGGAGGATGTGAGAGTTTTTTTTTAAGCAGTAAGTGGGAATAACTGAGAACACTCTGCCTGTGAGGGCAGTGGGAATGGAGATGAAGAAAGATTTTTGAAAGGAAATGGGATGGACATGCAGCGTAATGGAGATGTAATCTGACTGAGCAGGTTGCTGTACAGCAGAGAGAACCTGCCTGGGTGGCCTCTTGCCATGCCCTTAAGACACCGGGCTCTGAAAAATGGTATCTGGGACAGTGCAACACTCCCTCTATACTGCACTGGTTTGGCAGCTGAGACCTGCGTGTTCATGTCCCTGAGTCAGTCCCTCAGTGTGCTGCCCACTGAGCTATAGTTTGGTTACACAGCACATGACCTGACAACATGACCTTGCGTTAAAACATCGCAGGATGTTGCTGAGCCAATCTGAGCAACGGCAAAGTTCTTTGCTGTCCATCTCAGTCCCTCCCTGCTCTGCTTATTCTGCGCTGAATATTTAACACCGCTGCTATCTGGTGGCTGGCTGATTAATCTGGAACAGTAGCCCTTTCTACTTTACCCTGGTACAGCTCCAGGCGGGTGGAGTCTGGGTCATGGAGATGCAGCGTGTCCTGAGTCCTTCTCCACAGAGAAAACACTGTTCGCCTGGTCTGACTGTGTGTGTCTGCCTGCACAGTCACTGGTTAGTGGGATCTGCTGACTCTAGCACTTTACAACAGCCTGCTGACCTTGGCTTCTCTCCTTTAGCTGCAGCAACACTGAGACACACATATGCTCCCTCTCTGACTCTGCTGACCTCTCACCCATTATACTGGCAGGATACAAGTCAGTCACAGGACAAATATTAACGCAAACTTGCATGACTCTGTCATACTGTGTGTGTGTGTGTGTGTGAGAGAAGTTCTGGTTTATAGCTCTGTCAGATTGTGTGTGCGTGCGTGCGTGTGTGTGTGTGAGAATTCTCATTTCTTCAGCCTGAGCTGCTATTGAGCCTTGCTGGGGCAAATCTACACAGAGGGGGGAGGAAGCTGGCAAAGGAAGTGAGCCAATGTTGCATTTTGCGTGTCTGAATTGGCTCACGTTTGCAGAGCAGGAGGAGGTATTTATCTCCCCACACTGTTTGACAATAGGAAGGAGAACCCTGCTCTTTGTTGGTCTAATAAGACGCTCTGTGTTTGCCATTTGTTCCCCTGAAGTATGACCAATTATTATTCTGTAATTACCGATGAGTCAGAGTGGACGTTTCATTAAGGGGTTCAAATAGAATGTGTGATCGGATCTGTTCATTTCTCTGCACACCCACCTCCATAAACCACTTGCCCCTCTGCGCCACTATCGATAGTCAATTTTAGCAGAAGGCAGGGTTTTTACAAAGTGGCATCTTCTTAAGAAATGCTTTCAGTAAAATGATTGCTCACAGTATAGTTTATAAAATTTAAACTATCAACAGCTTGGAAAGGTTGCCTTGCATTATGTCGTGCAGTGAAGGACAGGAAAGTATTTAAAAAGTCGCAGGTTGTGCTGAGAGTTTTGCTTTAATGCCACTGTTGACTGGAATGCCTCGAGTCGTTTTATCAGCTGGTTTCAGCTTTCCATAGCGTGAGCTGAACGGCAGCTCCACTCTCAGCTGAGTGGATGATGTAATGTCAAGGGGAGGGGGCTTATCATATGATTCAGCACAGATGGGATTATCAACTGTGGGTGTGACGTTCTTTTGACAGTGTGCACTCATTCCACACTGACTGGCTCCTTGCAAGTTGGCCCAAGTCTCTCTCAAAGTCAGTGACAATCACAAATAAAGCATTTATTGAGTGGGCCTGTCTGGCGGTGAGGACAACTGGGGTGTAAAGTAAGAAGCTGTAAGGAATTCTTAATTCTTCAGCGTGCCGCAGTCACTCAAATTCGATTGGTGAATCTACACGGCCCAACTTGTACAGGGTATCAGAGGTTTCTACAAACTGAGGAGGAGGTACATTTGAAACAGTCATGGAATCGAAATCCTGGAAGAAATGACAAAAAAAACCAACTTTCAGTGTTTTGGTCTGTGACGTCAAGTTTATGTTTCAAATGTCACTGTACAGAAGCTACAATTTGCATGTGGTGACCCAGGAAGTTGGAGGATTTGTTTTGGGGCTGGTCTTGACTAAGATTGTTTCCATTTTTAGGCGGTTCACAGTAAGAAAAAAAATCTTTAACGGGGACTGGTTGTGAAATGGCTCCACTTCTGACACTGCTCATCAACAGTTCAAGGTAGGATGTTTGGATATGACTTAGTTTATGCTTGAATACGTAAAAAGAATGATCACAATTTTGCTATGAAAGCATGTGCAGTCAAGAGGAGACAGTGAAGGGAGTCAGTCTCCCCTGCACAGTGTGCCAGATTGTTTTATTAATTCATGGGAAATGCAATCATTTTGCTCTTGGGCATTCGGTTTAACAAATCGGCTTTTTTTTTAGAAGCCGAAACATTGTTATAGATTCAGACCTCCATCTGTGTACTCAGGAACCAAAATTATTAAATTGCTTCACTTTATAACTGTCACTTTGTGATTTCACTTTATACAAAGCCGCAAAAGGGAGATAGATTCTTGATAGAAAGACCTTTGTCTCTTGATTGATGGCAGATAATTTTAAAGGTGATCTGTCAAATCAAAATAAACAGAGAGAAATACTAGAAATGCATAGCACGCCCATAATTTGGATTAATACAGCACCTTTCACATCCTCATAATGCCTTTGAATCGATAATCACCTTTGGAGTCACTGTGGTTTTACAGGAAACACCAATGGCCACACCAGAAACAAATTGGATAACTCTTCGATGATTCTTATCCTGGTGCGGACTGGTTGCAGGAGGAGTGGATGGATGCTTCATAATTGTCAGAGATTGGGAGGAAGTCCCTCTGCTGTCTCACGACCCTGTGACTAAAGGACTCTGGAGGAGGTAGTGATGTATTGGTAATGTCACTGGGCTAGAATCTGAGGCTAATGATTAGGGGATTTGGGTCCGAATCTCCCCATAGCAGATGGTGAAATTTTGAATTTAACCAAACAAGTGCAGAATAAAGGGTGACTGAGTCCTCTTGCAGCCCCCATTCTAACCAACATTTCCATGTTCCCACCGAGGTCAAAGGTGGCTGTCCACTCTCACCCAGGCGAAGTAAGAAGCTGCGTCTGGTAACAGCTCCCTCTCCTGGCTGTGGCAGAATGGTGGCTGGCTCCTGAGGCATGACCACCCCAACTCCCCCTTTCCCCCTCTCCCCCTCTTCCCCCCCCCCCTCCTTCTCCCCACTTCTCCCCACTTCTCCCCCCTTCTCCCCCCTTCTCCTCCTTCTCCTCCCCAGCTTCTCTCCCCCCTTCTCTCCCCCCTTCTCTCCCCCCCTTCTCCCCCCCCTTCTCCCCCCTCCTCCTCCCCTTCCTCCCCCCCCCTCCACTCCTCCTCCCCCCACTCCTCCTCCCCCCCTCCTCCCCCTCCTCCTCCCCCCCTCCTCCCACTCCTCCTCCCCCCTCCTCCCCCCCTCCTCCCTCCCTCCTCCCCTCCCCCCCTTCTCCCCCCCCTGCCCCCCCCTCTTCTCCCCCCCCCTGCCCCCCCCTCTTCTCCCCCCCTGCCCCCCCCTCTTCTCCCCCCCCTCTTCTCCCCCCCCTCTTCTCCCCCCCCTCTTCTCCCCCTTCCCTTCTCCCCCTTCCCTTCTCCCCCTTCCCTTCTCCCCCTTCCCTTCTCCCCCTTCCCCCTGACCCCTGTCCTATTTCCCCCCTTTCCACTTCCCCCTCCCCCGCTTTCCCCTTCCCCCTGACCTCTGTCCTATTTCCCCCTTCCCCCTCCCCCCTTCCCCCTCCCCCCTTCCCCCTCCCCCCTTCCCCCTCCCCCCTCCCCCCTCCCCCCTCCCCCCTCCCCCCTTCCCCCTCCCCCCTCCCCCCTTCCCCCTCCCCCCTTCCCCCTCCCCCCTTCCCCCTCCCCCCTTCCCCCTCCCCCTTCCCCCCTTCCCCCTCCCCCCTTCCCCCTCCCCCCTTCCCCCTCCCCCCTCCCCCCTTCCCCCTCCCCCCTTCCCCCTCCCCCCTTCCCCCTCCCCCCTTCCCCCTCCCCCCTTCCCCCCTTCCCCCTCCCCCCTTCCCCCTCCCCCCTTCCCCCTCCCCCCTTCCCCCTCCCCCCTTCCCCCCCCTTCGCCCCTCCCCCCTCCCCCCTTCCTCCCTTCCCCCCCTTCCCCCTCCCCCCCTCTTCCCCCCTTTCTCCCTTTCCCCCCTTTCCCCCCTTCCCCCTTCCCCCTCCTCTCTCCCCTCTCCCCTCTCCCCTCTCCCCCCTTCCCCCCTTTCCCCTTCCCCCCTTCCCCCCTTCCCCCCTTCCCCCTTCCCCCCTTTCCCCCTTCCCCCCTTTCCCCCTTCCCCCCCGCCCATTCCCCCCCTTCGCCCTCCCGCCCATCCCCCCCTCCCTCCCCCCCTCCCCCCCTCCTCCCCCCTCCCCCCTCTCCCCCCTCTCCCCCTCTCCCCCCTCTCCCCCCTCTCCCCCCTCTCCCCCCTCTCCCCCCTCTCCCCCCTCTCCCCCCTCTCCCCCCTCTCCCCCTCTCCCCCCTCTCCCCCCTCTCCCCCCTCTCCCCCCTCTCCCCCCTCTCCCCCCTCTCCCCCCTCTCCCCCTCTCCCCCCTCTCCCCCCTCTCCCCCCTCTCCCCCCTCTCCCCCCTCTCTCCCCTCTCTCCCCTCTCCCCCCTTTACCCCTTCCCCCCTTTCAACTTCTCCCTTCCCCCACCTTCCCCCTTCCCCCCCCACTCTCCCTTCCCCCTTCCTCCCCACTCTCCCTTCCCCCGCCTTCCCCCCTTCCCACTTCCCCCCTTCCCACTTCCCCCCCTTCCCACTTCCCCCCTTCCCTTTTCCCCCTTCCCTTTCCCCCCTTCCCTTTTCCCCCCTTCCCTTTTTCCCCCTTCCCTTTTCCCCTCTTCCCCCCTTCCCCCCTGTCCCCTTTTCCCCCTTCCCCCTTTCCCCTTCCCCCTCTTCCCTTTCCCCCCTTACCCCTCTTCCCCCCCTTCCCCCTTTCCCCCTTTTCCACCCATTTCCCCCCCATCCCCCTTCCCACTTTCCCTTTCCCCCTTCCCTTTTCCCCCTCTCCCCTTTTTCCCCTTCCCCCTCTCCCCTTTTTCCCCTTCCCCCTCTCCCCTTTTTCCCCTTCCCCCTCTCCCCTTTTTCCCCTTCCCCCCTCTCCCCTTCCCCCTCTTCCCTTCCCCCCTTTCCCCCCTTTCCCTCTTCTCCCCCTTACCCCTCATTTCCCCCCTTCCCCACTTTCCCCTTTCCCACTTTCCCCTTCCCACTTTCCCCTTCCCCTTTTCCCCCTTCCCCTTTTCCCCCTTCCCCTTTTCCCCCTTCCCCTTTTCCCCCTTCCCCTTTTCCCCCTTCCCCTTTTCCCCCTTCCCCTTTTCCTCCTTCCCCCCTCTCCCCTTCCCCCCTCTCCCCTTCCCCCCTCTCCCCTTCCCCCTCTCCCTGTCCCCTTTTTCCCCGTTTCCCCTTTCCCCCTTTTTCCCCTTTCCCCTTCCCCCTCATCCCCCTCCCCCTCTTTCCCCCCCTTTCACCCCTTCCCCCCCTTCCCCCCCTCCCCCCCTTCCCCCCCCTTCCCCCCCCTTCCCCCCTTCCCCCCTTCCCCCCCTTCCCCCCTTCCCCCCCTTCCCCCCCCTTCCCCCCCCCCCCCTTCCCCCCCCTTCCCCCCTTCCCCCCTTCCCCCCCTTCCCCCCTTCCCCCCCTTCCCCCCCTTCCCCCCCTTCCCCCCCCTTCCCCCCCCTTCCCCCCTTCCCCCCTTCCCCCCTTCCCCCCCTTCCCCCCTTCCCCCCTTCCCCCCTTCCCCCCTTCCCCCCTTCCCCCCTTCCCCCCCTCCCCCCTTCCCCCCTTCCCCCCCTCCCCCCCTCCTCCCTTCCCCCCTTCCCCCCCTTCCCCCCCTTCCCCCCCTTCCCCCCCTTCCCCCCCTTCCTCCCCCTCCCCCCTTCTCCCCCCTTCTCCCCCCTTCTCCCCCCTTCTCCCTCCTTCTCCCCCCTTCTCCCCCCCTTTCCCCCCCTTTCCCCCTTCCCCCCCCCCTTCCCCCTCTCCCCTGCCCCCTTTTCCCCCTTTTCCCTTCCCCCTTTTCCCTTCCCCCTTTTCCCTTCCCCCTTTTCCCTTCCCCCTTTTCCCTTCCCCCTTTTCCCTTCCCCCTTTTCCCTTCCCCCTTTCCCTTCCCCCTTTTCCCTTCCCCCTTTTCCCTTCCCCCTTTTCCCTTCCCCCTTTTCCCTTCCCCCTTTCCCCTTTTCCCTTTCCCCTTTTCCCTTTCCCCTTTTCCCTTTCCCCTTTTCCCTTTCCCCTTCCCCCTCTTCCCTTCTCCCCCCTTCTCCCCCCTTCTCCCCCCTTCTCCCCCCTTCTCCCCCCTTCTCCCCCCTTCTCCCCCCTTCTCCCCCCTTCTCCCCCCTTCTCCCCCCTTCTCCCCCCTTCTCCCCCTCTTTCCCCCTCTTTCCCCCTCTTTCCCCCTCTTTCCCCCTCTTTCCCCCTCTTTCCCCCTCTTCCCACTTTCCCCTTCCCACTTTCCCCTTCCCACTTTCCCCTTCCCACTTTCCCCTTCCCACTTTTCCCTTCCCACTTTCCCCTTCCCCCTTCCCTTTTCCCCCTTCCCTTTTCCCCCTTCCCTTTTCCCCCTTCCCTTTTCCCCCTTCCCTTTTCCCCCTTCCCTTTTCCCCCTTCCCTTTTCCCCCTTCCCTTTTCCCCCTTCCCTTTTCCCCCTTCCCTTTTCCCCCTTCCCTTTTCCCTCTTTCCCCCCTCCTTCCCCCCTCCTTCCCCCCTCCTTCCCCCCTCCTTCCCCCCTCCTTCCCCCCTCCTTCCCCCCTCCTTCCCCCCTCCTTCCCCCCTCCTTTCCTCCTCTTTCTCCCTTTCCTTCCATTTTGAACAAAATAAGTTATATGGCAATAGTTCTGAAGAAGTTAATGCCAAAGACCTGGTGGTGGGGGTGGGGGGAGGCGGAAAAATCAGGATCTCGGGGTGACGGGCCTGTTATCGTAGGCTTCCTCTTGGCCTTGGTAACAATGTCTGCCTGTGTAGTCATTGAGCATTACAGAACTGGAGTTTTGCTGAAAATAAAACACATTTTTATGAAAACCTTTTGTCCTGCACTCATCAGGACAATTCACTAGAATACTATTGTAAAGGGAAACAACATTTTATACTATCGGTGTACAGTCAGAGTACATAGGGTATATACTGTACTGGATAAAATAATCATTTGACCCAGGTTCAAATCCTACCATGGCAGATGGTGGAATTTGAACTTAATTTTTAAAAAAATCTTGAATTAAGATTCCAGAACTCATTGTCGATTGTCGGAAAACCAATCTGGTTCACTTTTAGGGAATGAAATCTGCCATCCTTACCTGGTCTGGACTAAATGTAACTCCAGACCCACAGTAATGTGGTTGGCTGTTAACTGCCTCCAAGCAATAAAAGCTGTCCCAGATAGAAACGCCCTTATCCCAAAAATGAACTTTTTAAAAAATTACACATAACTCGTGATGGTGTTTTTTTTTAAATATAAAACTTGAGCCTGATGGTGTCTGTATCATAGCTAATTTCCTCTCTACAGTAGGTGTAGATTCCCTGCATCACTACAATAACTTCAATTCAGCTGAGTGGATCACAGAGATCCTGAACAAGCAATTTTGAACTCTTCCTGTCAATGACAATTAATTATTTAAGTCCTGGGGAGATAAGAGGCTGCTCCAGTATTTACAAACAGCTTCTCCAGCTCAGGTTGGTTTTAGTGTCAGTCTATTTATCTGTTCACACGGAGTGGTTTCTTAAATAATAAAACAAAGAACTGTTGGAAATCCACAACAAAAACAGAAATTGCTGGAGAAATTCAGCAGCGTCTGTGGAGAGAGAGAGAAGCAGAGTTTCATGTTTCGAGTCCAGTGACCTTCTTTCAGTTTTAGTTTTGTGATTTTCATACCCAGAGTCCTGAGAGTATAATAACTTTGGCTGATGTCCCTTTGTCGGCTGCAAAGGGACTTGGATATGATGCAGAGCTGGGCTGAGGAGTGGCAGATGGAGTTCAACCCTGCCAAGTGTGAGGTTGTCCATTTTGGAAAGACAAATAAGAATGCGGAATACAGGGTTAACGGTAGGGTTCTTAGTGAGGTGGAGGAACAGAGGGATCTTGGGGTCTATGTTCATAGGTCTTTGAAAGTTGCCACTCAGGTGGATAGAGCTTGTAAGAAGGCCTATGGTGTATTAGCGTTCATTAGCAGAGGGATTGAATTCAAGAGTCGTGAAGTGATGTTGCAACTGTACAGGACTTTGGTTAGGCCACATTTGGAGTACTGTGTGCAGTTCTGGTCGCCTCACTTTAGGAAAGATGTGGAAGCTTTGGAGAGGGTGCAGAGAAGATTTACCAGGATGTTGCCTGGAATGGAGAATAGGTCGTATGAGGATAGGTTGAGAGTGCTAGGCCTTTTCTCATTGGAACGGCGAAGGATGAGGGGTGACTTGATAGAGGTTTATAAGATGATCAGAGGAATAGACAGAGTAGACAGTCAGAAACTTTTTCCCCGGGTACAACAGAGTGTTACAAGGGGACATAAATTTAAGGTGAAAGGTGGAAGGTATAGGGGGGATGTCAGGGGTGGGTTCTTTACCCAGAGAGTGGTGGGGGCATGGAATGCGCTGCCTGTGGGAGTGGTAGAGTCAGAATCTTTGGTGACCTTTAAGCGGCAATTGGATAGGTACATGGATGGGTGCTTAAGCTAGGACAAATGTTCGGCACAACATCGTGGGCCGAAGGGCCTGTTCTGTGCTGTATTGTTCTATGTTCTATGTTCCAAGGGCAGTTCTGAGGAGGTGCTGTTTATTTAAGAGAGGCCTTAAAAGTGAGGCCCCGCCTCTCCTGACAGCTGAATAGAAAAGATCCCAAAGCATTACTTTGTAAAGAGCAAGGGCTTTTATCTCTGATGTCTGGTCCATATTTTTATGTGAAAACACATCACTAAAACAGATGATCAAGTCATTATCACATTGCTATGTACAGATTGGTTGCTGTGTTTCTGATATTGTGTCAGTGACTACACATCCAAAATATCTCTTGGGATATTTCACAACTCTACAGTCAAAGGCTGTGAAAGGTGCTATGGAAATGTAAGTTTACAGCATACAACAGCAATGGGCACATAAATCTTCAGTCACCAGATCAAGTAACTTGTGGCTTTTTTTCACTCATTGGGCCAGCATTAATGCCCCATCCTTAACTGTACTGGAGAAGGTGGTGGTGAGCTGCCTTCCTGAGTCCATCAGCAGAGAGATGTGGCTGCTTTAGTTAAAGATCTCACAACGCCAGGTTATAGCCCAACAGGTTTAATTGGAAACATTAGATTTCAAAGCACTGCTCCTCTATCAGGTGGTTGATGAAGGAGCGGCGCTCCAAAAGCGAGTGCTTCCAAATAAACTTGTTGGGCTATAACCTCGTGTTGTTTGATTTTTAACTTTGTACACCGCAGTCCAACACCGACATCTCCACATCATTGCTGCTGGTCTTTGTGTTAGAAAGTTCCTGCGCTCCAGGCAGTGTGATCTACTCCTGCATCCTCACCACTGTCACCATCATCAACAGCTTCAAAGGTTACAGTACAAAAGGAGGCCATTCAATCAGCACATCTGTGCTAACCTGCTACAAGACCAAATTGGCTGGTGTCACTTTCCGGTGTCTTTAGCCCTGGAAGGGTGACGCTGTGGCTCAGTGGTTAGCACTGCTGCCTGGGGCTTGGATTCAATTCCTACCTCGAGCAACTGTCTGTGTGGAGTTTGCACATTCTCCCCGTGTCTGCGTGGGTTTCCTCCGGGTGCTCCGGTTTCCTCCCACAGTCCAAAGATGTGCCGGTTAGATGGATTGGCCATGCTAAATTGCCCGTGTCCAAGGATGTGTAGAATCATAGAATCCCACAGTGTGGAAACAAGCGCTTTGGCCCGGAATGAGCTGCCAGAGGAAGTGGTGGAGGCTGGTACAATTGCAACATTTAAAAGGCATTTGGATGGGTATATGAATAGGAAGGGTTTGGAGGGATATGGGCCGGGTGCTGACAGGTGGGACTAGATTGGGTTGGGATATCTGGTCAGCATGGACAGGTTGGACCGAAGGGTCTGTTTCTGTGCTGTACATCTCTATGACTCTATGTACACACTGACTTTCCGAAGAGCATCCGGAGAGGCCTGGATAGAGTGACACGAGGAAGGTGTTTTCGCGACAGGAGACTAGGACCCGAAGGGATGACCCTTTAGATGAGGAGGACTTACCTCAGCTCGAAGGGGGTAATCTGTGGAACCTGTTGCTGCAGTGATCCGTGGAGATCAAGTCATTGAGTGTATTTAAGACCGAGAGAGGTTTTTGATTAGTATGGGGATGAAGGGTTGCAGAACAGGTTTGAGAACCGTATCAGAGTGGCGGAGTAGACTGGATGGGCTAAGTAGCCTCATTCTGTTCATATATTTGAAGATTTTATATCTGCTTCTGACCTGATTTTCTTAGCAGGCAGTGGGTACTGAGAACTGCCCTGGTCACAACTGACTGACCGTGACACATCCATGCCCCACTGTGGATAGCAAGAGTTACAATGGTACCTTGCCATCATGTGATTGGCATCTTGCCCACTATCATATTGTAAGTAGTTTGCATTCATATAGCACTTTTTTTTTAAAATAAAAGTTTCCAACAAGACTTTATGTCCAACAGCCAAGTCCCATGATTGTTGTTGGACGGACAGATGTGGCAGCGCAGAGCAGTTCCACGTAGGGATGTGGAGATAATGGTCACGAACTCTGATTATGGCGACAAGGCCACCTGTACTTCTATCGGTGGTGCAGTGGGATCTTCCTGTGCTCCACTTGAACCGACCGAGCTTGCAGCAAGTCTTTGCAGCTCTAAGGAGCTCCCAGCAATGCTGCGCTCTCTTGGTACTGGCTGTGAAGCTTCACAGAGAGAGTGAGGGCTGCAGCTGCTGGAGATCGGGGTCGGGAATGATGGAAGGCTTCTGCCCGAAACGTCGACTCTCCTCGATTGCTGCTTGACCTGCTGTGCTTTTCCGGTGCCACGCTTTCCGACTGTGAAGTGTCACCGAGTGCGTGCTGGAGAATGCTTCAATTGACTCTTTCCCCCCACACATGGTCACTTTAAAACTGTACAGCCCAGCCATGAAGGGAGGGGGAACAGGATCAGGTACTCTCACTGTGTCGCCTAGATGTTATGAGGGAACCAAAGGAGGGAGCATGCAAATTCCTGTTCCTATTATTTTGGTGCTGGGGGGGGGGTCCTACGTTTATATAGCACCTACCACAGCCATCCCAAATAGCCATTTAAGTATTTTTTTTTAGCATCCCTGACTGCAGTAATGTAGATAACCCTGTAGCCCAGTCTGCATTCAGTAAGCTCCCAGTTGTGACAGTCACCAGGTAACCAGTCTTTGGGTTGTTGGTTAAAGGAGGGGGGCACAAGTGTTGAGCAGGACATTGGCGGGAACTCCCCTGCTCCTTTCTTATAAAGTAGCACTTTGATTCCAAGCTGAGAGGATAAAGCAGGTCTGAGTGCATTGTCTCATTGGTCAGCAAAGTCTGGGGATGAGGTGGGGGAAATGAGCAGCATTCTGGCAGCAGACTTGTCTATCAGCTGAAGGTTATGGAGAATTAAGGTTGTGTCCAGCCGTTAGAACAGCCCCATCTAGCAATGGTGAAGTCCAGTTGAATATTATCAGATAGGGGAGGCGATGGCACAGTGGTAGTTTCGCTGGACTGTGAATCCAGAGACCCAAGTAATGGTCTGGGGACCTGGGTTTGAATCCTGGCACGGCAGATGGTGGAAATTAAATTCAATAATAGGTATGTGATTAGGAAGGCTTAGAGGGATATGGGCCAAAAGCTGCCAAATGGGACTAGATTGATTTAGGATATCTGGTCAGTATGGATGAGTTGGAACGAAGGGTCTGCTTCCAAGCTGTACATTTCTATGACAATAAAAATCTGGAATGAAGAGTCTAATAATGACAGTCAAACTATTGCCAATTTCAGAAAAAAAGCCCAACTGGAAACTGCCATCCTTACCTGGTCTGGTCTACATGTCACTCCAGACCCACAGCAATATGACTGGCTCTTAACTGCCACTACGATGGGCAATAAATGCTGACGTAGCCCTCACCCCATGTCTTTTAAAAAAAAAGGAGATGGATTTAACTCTCAATGTCTGACAGAGTTTCAGATCTTTGTGATGGCTCATACATGATCTCTCTTCCACATTCTGTGGTCGAGTCTTAACGCCTTTAAGGCATTCTTGTCAACTCCTACCCACATCCCAAAGTCGAAATTTTCTTTTTTTTTCAAAAAAGCTGGCAACTGTCGTGACACAAAATAAATTGGCTTCTGGGGTTTTTGGGGCCAGTCACGTATGAACTGGATTAGCAAATCAAAACTATTTCATAAACATAGTATCTCAAGCAGAGACACTCCCAGATTATAAAGCACCACAAGAAACTGTGTGTTCCTCATTTCAGCATTTGTGATACGGTGCCAAAGATAACAGAAGGTTAAAAGTACATTACCAATTCCTTTCGAATCCCATTGCGATCTGGGTTAATTATTTTTCTGGGGTTTTCTTGAGGAAATCCTATGGTTACCCACTGCCTAATCTCATCACCTTTATTGTTCTCACTTTCTTTAACTGCCTGTTCTCGCGTTGTAAACCATTGTCTGCTGAGAGACCTGGTCAATTGGTCTGTCCCCAAGCCTTTCAAAGTATCAGTCAGTGTTAGTTCAGTGGGTGTTAGGAGCTAATAGATTTCTGTTTAGTTTCCAAGTGTTAACACATTTCCATTTCAGGAAAGGCTGTCATTGTCTGTGGCTTTGGGATGGAATGTGTTCATGTTAGGTGCTATATAAATGCATGCCTTTCCTTTTTATGACTTGCCTTCTGTTTCCCTTAGTACCTTAGGTTGAAAATGTCTCGCGACTTGGCACAGCCTTGTCTCCTGGTCAGTCCGTAACCTTGTCAGGCTCACTGCTGCTGTTTCTCTCTCTCTCTCTGTCTGTCTCTCACTCTCACACTTTCTCTGTCTCTGTCTCTGTCTTTGTGTCTCTCTCTCTCTCTCTCTCTCTCTCTCTCTCTCTGTCTGTCACCTCTCTCTCTTGCTCTCTCTCTCTGTCACCTTCTCTCTCTCTCGTGCTCTCTCTGTCTCTCTCTGTCACCTCTCTGTCTCGCTCTGTTTCTCTGTCGTGATTGTCCTTTCACCCCCCCACCACCACCACTGCCAGCCACGTTACCGCCAGGAGAGTTCTCCTTTTTAAACCCTTGCACTCTTCACCCCACCGTTTACAGCTCACTTTCACAGCCCCCTCTTTGATCTAATTTTGATAAACTCCAACGGTCCCTTACCCTGCTCTCAGTCTGTGTTTTGTCTCCGTCTTTGTTCTGTTTTTAATGAGTCCCCCTTGGGATGTCTTGCAGAGCCCTCGAGGAAATCAGGAGCCGTTAGTGGGGACGGTGTCTCTTCGTTAAAGTTCATTAATGAATCGGTTGTGTTTTAAGTCTCCGCTATATTTTTTGGGGGGAAAGGGGCTGCTTTTTTGTGAAGCTGGTGAGGAAAGCCTTAGGAATGGGCATCACAATCACATTGAAAGGCTTCCTCACTCTCTCTAACCGTGCCCTGATTTGTTACGGTCAAGTTAAACCTAATCACCCGTTTTATTCCCCATTTGCAAAGCAACGTTGGCTGTTTACTTGTACAGTCCTTTGCCACTTGCTGCTTTCATTCTATTAACATATCATTTTCCATTCTGAATGAACAGTGCGTGCAAATTGCTGACTAGCTGCTTTCTGCCTTTTGGCATTGCCTACCCCAGGTGTGCTCTCCTGCCCTTTCTTGAGTCTCTCTTTCTCAGAATTTCTCCAAGCCTGGTTCTTTCTGTTTTGACCCCGTGTGTGTGCGCGCGCGCGTGTGTGCGCGTGTGTGTCTGTGCACCTGTGTGTGAGGAAAGGGTTAAACATATTAGCTATGCGGACCATGGAGCAGGTCAGGTGTAACAGCACCCGAGCAGTGTAGTTGAACTGAATTCCAAAGTGTTTCCCAACAGCATCATGAGCCAAGCCTATGAGAATGGTTGAAGTTTGATTGAATTAAGCAGGAATGTGTTCTGTGCAGGAGTGATTGGCACCTCTGCAATCTTGTGTATGATAAACCACTCACCCAACCAGTTTGCATGCTTACAATATTTGTACCTGTCACGACACACCTGTGAGTGAAGGGAAGTGTCAGTCAGTATTGACTGAATGCAAATTTAATTGGAATCACATCAACTGAACAGAGAACCTCACTTTGGTTGGCATAATTTAAATGCCATTTGTGTTTCTGTACGCCTTATCTAAGTAATGGTGACTTTCATCCATTTTATAAAGACTGGCTTTGAGATATTAGGAATGTAAAGTCCTGTTGAAACAGTGAGAGTAGATAAATACTTGAAGAATAATGAATTTTGCACAGTATCTCAGAATGATTTACTGTCTTTTTTTGTAGATTTCGCCCGCCAACCCCACAGTCATTTCCTGTGTTGGCAAAGGGCATTAAAGAATTTGAACCTGTTTGCCACAATAACTGTGCCAAGGGGAATGCCAGCTGATTGATTTAGAATTTGGCCCTTGCTTCCTTGTGTCCCAGTATTACATGCTGCCTCGGGTTCTCTCTGGCTCTGGAGTTTTGCATTTCATTTCCCCTTTCTGTTTTGCAGCTGGCGTGATTCCAGTCTTTAAAAGCGCCACCGGGAAGTGGAGGACTGCGATGAGAAGGTGTAGTGACTCACGATTAGGTGTGGTTCATGTCTCTGCTGAATTATCATTCGTGTATATAAAGTATATCAGCTGGATGCTCACGGACTGTGGTGCAGTGATCTCCCAACTGCAGGTAAAACAGGAAGGTGTTACAACGCTGCGTTCCAGCCAGGAAGAAATGACCTGTCCCTGTTGGGCTCCAGATGATATCCTTATAACCAGATGTGACATCGTAGCTTGTTGAAGCAGACAGGTAGAAACCTCCCTTCTTCTGTTCCCATCTTTTCAAAGCTTATTGTTAAACCTTTATCTGTTTAGTCTGAAGGAAGTGCTTTATTATTTATTTAGAGGCATCTGTGCAACCTGCTGGTACAGGATATCCTTCTGCATGCTTTTCTCTTTCTCATTAATCCAGTCAGAGTTGCCTTTCGTGGGATTTTGACTGAGTTTGTCCTCCTTCAGTCTGTGTTGCTTCACGGCTTTCACTTCAATGGTATTTTATCAACTGCACCAATTATGTGCAGTGTCCTAAAGGTGTGGATTCAACTTCACTCTGTTCGGGCTGAGAAATAATGGGCCAAAAGAGCAGACCAGCATCATTTTACCTGCGGATAAAATACACCACTTGTGGGCTAGTGTCAGTCTGAGACAGCAGCAAAGGTGTGCCAAACCTTTCCCTAAAAGTGTGATGGAGAAATGCACGATTAATTACCCATTGATTAAAATTGCTGCAGTGCAAATCTTTACAATGTCCCACTTGCAAGAAAGCAATGATGTCAATGTGTCTTTGGTATCAAGGCGTTCTTCCTGACTTTGTTAAATTGGGATATTACCCCCTACTCTCCCTCCCAACCCAAAACAGGTTCATGTCAGACTTTGACGAAATTGAAACCTGCCTGTGGGGGATTGGAAATGATTGCAAGTTCCATGGTTTCCATTTTTTAAGGTTCCCTGTGGACAGACTTCTCTCCAGGTGGCTGCTGGACAATGAAGCTTTGCAGAAACATGGCTCCTTATGGGCCATTTCCAACAACGAGGTAAGTGAGTCTTTGGAAATCCCTCCCTCTCTTGAAAGGCAATGCATGCAGAATCTGTAAATATTTTGAAGGTAGAGGTGGATAAATTCTTGATTGGGGTGAAAGATTATCCAGGGTAATGCTGAAATGTAGAGTTGAGTTTAGAATCAGGCCCAGTCATGACCTTGTTGAACAACAGAGTGGGTTTGAAGGGCCGAATGGCCTACGTTTGATCCCTGTTTATAAGGGGTTAATTTCTCATTATGGATCCTAGCAAGCACTTTATTGAGAACGCAGTTGTTAAAACAAAAACAGCAACACATGGAAATGAATGGACAACAGCTCCACTTTCAGGTGTAAGGGGCACATTGGACCGACCCATCTGTCTCATTTCTGTGTTTTGCCAGTTCCTTTCTCTTGGGGGGGGGGGGACCTCTTGAGCGCTCAGAAGCCACGCCCAATCCAGTCCTTATCTTTGGTTCACACACACTTCGAACTTTCCATGGGAGGTCAGTAGGTAGGCATCAGGAGTTAGTAACGGAGGCCTAACACACCCGAAGACACTGAAAATCTCTCAGAATTACAGAAGCCCTGCAGTGTCGGAGCCAGCCATTCAGCCCGTCGAGTCCATGCACACCAACCTTTCGAGGAGCATCCTACCCAGACTCACTCTACCCCTGCATTTCCCATGGCTAATCCATCTTGCCTGCAAATCCCTGGACGCTATGGGCAATTTAACCTGGCCATTTCCATCTAACCTGCACATCTTTGGACTCTGGGAGGAAACCGAGCATCCGGAGGGGACCCATGAGAGACAGGGAGAATGTGCAAACTCCACACAGACAGTCGCCCGAGGCTGGAATCGAACTCTGGTCCCGTGAGCCTCTGTACTGCCCTTCTTCACTACGTTGGTCTGAGTCCATGCGGACTTTGTCCTACCTCACCATGTGGTCTTGCTAGATTGAGATTTCAATCAGGAACAACACAACCCCAGTAAAATGGCTAACTGCCAGGTATCTGCTGACCTTCTGTGGAGGGGTATTCCCAGCAAGGCCCAAAGCCTCTCCCCCAAACACCAGGCCCAGAATGGGGAGTTATGCTCTGCACTTGCCTGGATGAGCAAGAACAGAGAGTCATAGAGATGTGCACCACGTCCAACGCGTCCATGCCAATCAGATATTCTAAACTAATCTAATCCCTTTTGCCAGCGCTTGGCCCATATCCCTATAGACCCTTCCTATTCAGATACCTTTTTTAAATGCTGTATTTGTACCAGCCTCTACCACTTCCTCTGGCAGCTTACACACCCCCCTCTATGTGAAAACGTTGCCCCTTTTATATCTTTCCCCTCTCACCCTAAACCTAAACCCTTTAGTTCTGGACTCCCTTGTTTATTTATCCTATCCATTTCCCTCATGATTTTATAAACCTCTATAAGGTCACCCCCAGCCTCCGACGCTCCAGTGAAAACAGCCCCAGCCATTGGAGGAGCTCAATGCACAGTAAGGTAGCCTGCCTGACCAGTGCCCTATCCACCACCTGAAAACATTCACTTCCCCTGCCCTCCATCACCTCTGCACAATGGCTGTAGTGCTTCCCCATTGAGAAGATGCAGTATAGTGCCTTGGCTGCATTTTCCAACCCTATGACCTCTGACCCCTGGAAAAAAGAACTTAGAAACCCAATCATCTGCAAATTTCCTCCAAATCCCCCACATTCCTGATTCCCTAACTTTTAATTGTGTTGTTATTGCACACAGGATCTTCTGTTACCTCGGGCCTCATGCTGTGGGATTCCTTCCCCATGCCTCACCTTGCTCCTTGTAAAACTTCTTAAAACTTACCTTTTTTGACTGAGCGATTGATGTCAATTGCCTCAGGCAGTTTTGGGGAGGTTTTGTATGATAAAGGTGCTACATAAATAAATGTTATTGTTGTTGGCTTGGAAATTTATTGCCGCTCCTTCAGCCTCCCCAGAATCCAGGAACTCTCTTCCTTAACAGCCTACACCTCAAGCACTGCAGCGGTCCGAGAGGACAACTCACCCCCCCCCCCCCCCCCCCCACTTCGAGGGCAAGAGGGCAATGGCCAACAAAGTGTCGACCTTGCCAGCGATGCCCACACTTTATGGAATCATAAGGCAAAATGGATCTGAATTGGGCAGGTTTGAGGGGGTGTCCTCTGTGTAGATGTAGTCCCTGTTTTGGGAAATGACTTCAATCAATGAAGACTCACTACTTGAATTGTGAACCTCTGGCTGCAGACAGAAGTGAACTTGTCTGTGAAGCTGGAGCAGTTGAATAGCCTGCTCATACTCACTATCTGGAGCAGTAGCACGATATGAACTGATTACTGTGAGAGCCCTTAGCACCTGTAGAACTGTGACCCTTCTGAAATTCATGGCCAGGTAGAAGCCAGGTGAATAGAAGTTTTTTAAAAAAAAAAAATGATTGGGTGACCGTGCTAATTTGGTCCTCTCTGTAACTATCACAGGTTTACAGAGTCCACCAGCCCTTTGGGTGATCTGTCCAGGTTCCTGGTATCAGGTGGAGGTGGGGTTTGATGACAGGAAGGCTACATCATCACTATGTTCTTTCAGTTCAAAGTCCTGTTATTAACCGTTTCGTTTCCCTCCTGATAAAAGTGGGGTGACCGGAGCCTGTATAAAATGGAATGTCTGGTTTCTTTAGGTGTGCCTGGCCAGAGCATAGTCACATGTGGACAGAACACACCAACTTCTGTCACCCAATTCAGCGAGGATTCTGTGACTCTGCGTCCCCGAAGAAATCCTGTGCAGAGTGAAGGTTTGAACAAGCTGGTTTACGGACACATGGGTGGGATCGCTGTCTGATTGGCTGAGCTGGCATTGACTCATACATTCTTTGACCAGCTGTTGCACTTTGGATTCTCTGCGGAGTGTGTTTAAAGTCTCTGGAATTGGCTCGAGCTGACAAGCTATTTTGGACACCAGCTGCCAGAGTTGTCTGGGCTCTGACGAGTGTGTGGAGAGAGACGGGTGAGGATAAGGGAAGCCGCCTTGCTGGCCAAATGTGGGTGTTTCTTTGGCAGTGTCTTAGCTGGTTGTTGTGTGCCATGAGAAGAAGCAATCAGCAAGTATACTGCCGTAGAAATGCTTCACTGAATGCGGCCCTATACACGCTCTTCCTCAGCTACTCCCCACTTCACTGTCAAATTGCACCTTTTTGAGGTTTTGGGTAAAGTACTTTTTTTTTGTTGTAAAATATTCTTTGAAGTAGCAGGTGGGAATCAACTTTGAAAAATAAATAATTGAATGTGGAATCCAGAAATGTAAGTGCCAAATGTGGGGTCATCGTATTGGGGTTTTATTTACTTTAGTAATGAGGATGTTTAGTTAATCTTTACAAGTTAAACTGTGTATGAATGTGCCTCCCCATACACTTTCTCCTCCCCCCTCTCTCTCGGTGCTATCAAGTCTCTTTCTCCTTTTGGGCTTTATCCCATCTGTAAACTGTGACCATGCACAGCAGGAGGGAGTGTGGATGTTGGGGATTTGGTGAGATATATCCTGATCAAAATCTGCCCTCATCTTGTCGATTTAAGGTTTGCTAATGTTCAGAGAATTTAAGACATTGTTGCCAACACAAATGTTCATTTTACTGTGAGAGGGACAACGTTAATAGATTCCTAGCCCATTGGTGAGAATTAAACCAAGACAAATATATATTTACTTCTGTGGAGAGAGATTTGATTTTTCATGTCCTCCCGCACTGCCCTCCTATCAAACACTCCCAGCGCAGGGTTAGATACAGAGTAAAGATCCCTATACTCTTATATAAAACTGAAAGTAACGAGTAGTTAGATTTACCCTGCTGGTGCACTGTAACAAAAATACAAACAAACGTTTAATGAAACTTACTAAATCGAAATAACATTGTCCAGAGTGGGGATACTTGTCCCAGACTCCCATCTCTGAAGGCTGTTACTATGCTGGTGAGCACCGCAGGCTACCTCTGGATAGAGACCCAAGTGCAGACATAACCGTAAATGAGAGGCAGCCTGGCCCCAAAAATTGGGGAGAGTTTATTGACTTGCTCAGTCTTCCCCCTCTCATCCTTCACCCAATGCCACAGCTGTTCCTTGTGTGTTCAGACAATTAGTAGCCGCCACCTGTTTCTTTTAAACTAAAATACAGTAACAAACTTATAATGATATGATTAACCAGACGTTACCAGTGTCACTGTGTGGTGAACAGAGAATTGAACCGAGATATTTCGGGGTTAAAAATGGATGTGTGCTTCCACTTTTCCTGGGCTGTCTAGGGGAGAACTCTCATGGAAACACAGAATTGTTCCAGTGCTATAGGAGACCAGTCAACCCATCATGTCTGAGCTGGTTTTATTACCCAGTGCCAACCTCCTGGGTAGCATGGTGGCTCAGTGGTTAGCACTGCTGGCTCAGGGACCTGATTACGCTTCCATCCAGTGGTGACTGTGTGGAGTCTGCCCGTGTGTGTGGGATTCCTCCACGTGCTCTGCTTTCCTCCTCCTGTCCAAAGATGTGCAAGCTAGGTGACTTAGCCATGGGAAATATAGGGTTACAGGGATAGAGTAGGCGGTGTGTCTGGATGGAATACTCTTTTTGGAGGGTGAGTGTGACTCAATGGGCAGAATGGCCTGCTTCCACATTGTAGGGATTCTATGATCCTGCTTTTTCCTCACATCCTTCAACACCATTTTCATCCAAATAATTAGCTAATGCCCCTCCTGAATGCCTCAATTGATCCTGCCTCCATCATGGTAGACTGCATTCCCAGATCCTAACTACTCGCTGTGTGAAAATATATTTCCTCACTTCACCTTCCCTCTCTTTATCAACATTTTAAATATATATCCTTTTGTTTTTTTTCCCAATCTGGTCTAACCAGCCCGCTTATGATTTTGAAAACCTCTATTAGATCCCCTCTCAGCCACCTCTCCAGGGAGAACAGTCAATCAATCTCCTCATTGATGTTTCCAATTCCTGGAACCATTCTTGTTAAGTTAGAGTTGCAGTGAATTGCTTTCATCCTGAAAGAATTACAGAGAGACCAGCTGCTGGTGTGCCATTGTGGATAGGTGTCCTTGAGTTTTTCAGACATGTTACAATGTTTAGCTAAAGTATTCTGCTTCTATTCCTGGTTAGATCGGTGTCCCATTATTTATCCAATTCTTATTTTCTAACATTCCATTTGTTCAGTAAAGTCGTACGGCACAGAAACAGATCCTTTGGCCCAGCTCATCCATGCCAACCAAGTTTCTTAAACTGATCGAGTCCCATTTGCCTGCATTTGGCCCATACCCCTCACAACCTTTTCCTTTTTATATACCTGTCCAAATGTTGTAATTGTACCCATCTCTACTGTTTCCTGTGTCAGCTCATTCCATACATGCACCACCTTCTGTGTGAAAAGATTACCTCTTAGACCCCTCTTTAAATCTTGCCCCTCTCACCTGAAAAATATGCCCTTTAGTTTTGGACTCCCCTAGCTTGGGGAAGCACCTTGGCTATTCACCTTATCCATGCCCCACATGAGTTTTATAAATCTCTGAAAGGTCACTCCTCAGCCTTCTATGCTCCAGAGAAGAAAATCCCAGCCAATCCAGCTCCTTCTTATAACTCAAACCCTCCAGTCTTGGTAACATCCTTGCAAATTTTATTTGCCCCTTTTCCAGTCTAATAATATCCTTCCTGTTGCAAAGTGACCACAGCTATACACAGTACTCCAAACGTGGCTTTACCAATGTCTCGTACAGCTGTAATATGACATCCCAACTCTTGCACTCTCTGTTCTGAGCAGTGGAGGCAAGTGTAAAAAACGCCCTCTTCACCACCCTGTCTACCTGTGACACCACTTTCAAGGAACACATTTACCTGCACATCTCGGTCTTTCTGCCCGACAGTACTCCCCACAGCCCTCCCATTAATTCCAAGTCCTGCTCTGGTTTGTCTTATCAAATGCAACATTTCGCATTTATCTGAATTAAACTCCATCTGCCTTTTCTCAGCCCACTGGCCTATTTGGTCAAGATCTCATTGTACTCTGAGATGACCACCTTCACTATCCTCTATACCACCAATTTAGGTGTCATGCGCAAACCTACTAACCACGCCTCCTCTCTTCTCATCCAAATTATGTGTATAGATGACAAACAACAGTGGACCCAGCACTGATCTGTGCGGCACACTGCTGGTCACAGGCCTCCAGTCTTAACAACACTCCCCCCACCACCACCTTCTGACTCCTACTGTCATGCCAATTTTGTAGCCAATTGATTAGCTGTCCCTGGATCCCATGTGATCGAACCTTACTAACCAGTCTACCATGCAGAACCTAGTCAAAGGCTTTGATAAAGTCCATGTAGACAACATCTACCACTCTCCCCTAATCTCTCTTGGTCATCTCTTCAAAAAGCTCAGTCAACTTTGAGTAGATCTGGGGAGGGGCTTTATTTGGCAGTAATTCACAAGGTAGTGCAATTTGTCACACAATGCTATGGAAATCATTGCCCTCTGATGTAAATAGCTTCTTAATGACCATTTGGGGTTGCGTTAGGGAACTGATCAGAACCCATAACACAGCAGGTTTCAACCAGATCTACATGATGATCGAATCAGGACCTGACATGTGTAAGACACGTCCACTTCTAGAGGAAGCAATGGCCTAGTGGTATTACCGCTGGACTCTTAATCCAGTGACCCAGTAATGTTCTGGGGACCCAAGTTTGATTCCTGCCATGGCAAGTGGTGGAATTTGAATTCAATAAAAAAAATCTGGAATAAAGAGTCCAATGGTGACTGTGAATCCATTGTTGGTTGTCAGGAAAAAAACAAACTGGTTCACTACTGCCCTTTAAGGAAGGAAATTGCCATCCCTGGTCTGGCCTACATGTGACTCCAGACCCACAGAAATGTGGTTGACTCTCAACTGCCCTCTGGGCAATTAGAGATGGGCAATAAATGCTGCTTAGCCAGTGAGGCTGTCATCCTTTGTGGGCGGCACGGTGGCACAGTGGTTAGCACTGCTGCCTCACAGCGCCTGAGACCCGGGTTCAATTCCCGCCTCAGGCGACTGACTGTGTGGAGTTTGCACGTTCTCCCCGTGTCTGCGTGGGTTTCCTCCGGGTGCTCCGGTTTCCTCCCACAGTCCAAAGATGTGCAGGGTCAGGTGAATTGGCCATACTAAATTGCCCATAGTGTTAGGTAAGGGGTAAATGTAGGGGTATGGGTGGGTTTCGCTTCGGCGGGTCGGTGTGGACTTGTTGGGCCGAAGGGCCTGTTTCCACACTGTAATCTAATCTAAATCTAATCTAATCCTGTGAATGAATAAAACAAAGCTTCTGGTCCCACAGTAATATTCCAGGACCCTAGGACCCTACTGTCTCCGTAGGAGGGTGTTAAAGGCAGAGTTTACTTCATGGTCTGAGGTTACACCTTACCTGAAGTTGCCACAGAGCCTGCTACGGTGAGGTAGTATGACCAGACCTACAGTTTCCAGCCAGTCTGGGGACACAGCCTGGTATTGATTCCTTTGCAACTGGTGATTTTGATCCTTTAATCCACTGAGCTGGTTAAAGCAGTGCCACAAAGTACCAGTTTCTCCTCCGTCCTCCAGCATTGATGTGAGGGAGGTCACCAGAGTTAGGGGCTTTTTAAAAAAAAAAGTTATGCTGCTGTCATTACCTGGTCTGGCCTACATGTGACTGGAGAGAATCTAACCACCGCCCTTGACATTCAGTGGTATCACCATCATTGAATGTCTTACTATCGGCATCCTGGGGATTGCTATTAACCAGAAACTCAACTGGTCGAGCCATTGAAATACTTTGACCCCTAGAGTAAGTAACTCTCCTCCTGACTCCCTGAAGCCTGCCCACCATCTACAAGACATAAGTCAGGAGTGTGATGGAATACTTCCCACTTGCCTGGACAGGGGCAACTCCAACAACACTCAAAAAGCTTGACCCCATCCAGGCCAGAGCCACCCACTTCAATGGAACCACATGCACAAACATCCACTCCCTCCACCACCAATGCTCAGCAGCAGTGTGTATTATCTACAATATGCACTGTAGAAATTCACCAAAGATCCTCAGACGTGACCTCCCAAAGCTGTGACCATTATGGTGTTGAAGAACAAGGGCAGCAAATACATGGGAACACAACCCCCCCCCCCCCCCCGCAAGTTCCTCTCAGCCACCCGCCATCCTGACTTGGAAATATATCACTTCTTTCAGTGTCATTGGTCAAAATCCTGGAATTCCCTCCCTAAGGGCATTGTGGGTCTACCTGCAGCATGTGGACTGCAGCGGTTCAAGATGGTAGCTCATCACCACCTTCTGAAGGAGCAACTACCATGACAGACCCTCCTTCTCAACCTCTCACCACACTTGAGATGTGGTGACCCTCAGGTTAAACCACCGCCAGTTATCTCTATCTCTGTCTGGGACTATGATGGCTTAACCTTTACTGAGAAGGGGCATCACCACTGTGGGCACATCCTCTGGCCAACAATTGGCAAATAGTGTGACTGTTCCTGACCACTGTTGTGTTGAGACTCATTTGATCAGATCCTGAGCCCCTGAACAAAAATCATCCTGACCCTCCCCACCCCACGCACACAGACATAAACACACAGATGCACACTCACATAGACAAAAACACATACACACACGTGCACACATACATGCATACTCTCAGACGAATACAGAAAAATTCCTGATGAAGGGCTTTTGCCCGAAACGTTGATTTTTTTTTTTCCCCCTGCTCCTCTGATGTTGTCTGACCTGCTGTGCTTTTCCAGCATTGCTCTAATCTTGACTCTTATCTTCAGCATCTGCAGTCCTCACTTTCGCCAAATACAAACACATACAGAGACACACAGCCAAATGCAGACACACACAGACAAACACATGCATTCACCCATGCATACTCACATAGACAAATACATAGACACAGAAACACGCAGATAAGTATGGAGACACGTGTACGCGCACAAGATGCAAACTCACATAGACAAATACAAGTACAGACACAGACACGAGCATGCACACTCAGACAAATACATACAGACACACGCGCAGATACACATGCAAATACTGACGCAGACACATACAGACACACAGGTACAGATGCACACGTAGATACACACCATGCTGGAGAGTAACCTCATGAGTGGATGCACAATTTAGATGCACTATGGATGGGAGGATCTGGTAAAAAAAAATTAAAAGGGAGCCACTATTTCCAACTGTTAAATTGTTAATGAGGTGCAATTAGTTTTATTTTCAGCTGGTTTAGGGCAAGACTGGCGTATGTTTCCTCAGGCAGCAGCTGGTCAAACCTCTCGTGCAGCAATGCAACCTCCTCATTCACGTCCTCCCAGCACCTCATCTATTGGAAGTGCTCAGCAGAATAAATTGTGAAGGATGGAAGTGAAGTTAATTAAAGCAGAACTACAGCTGGGTGGGAGTGATCCCATTTAATGTGTCAGTCGATGCACATTCCTGATGGCTCTGGGCATAAGTTCTCATGTTACACTGCAGCAGCTCAAAAGGATGATGAAGACATTGACAATGTTGCAGATTGAATATCAGTGACTCAGTGTGAGTACCAGCAATCTCCATGGTCAGTACAGGGAGTACAATAATTGTAACAAGTTAACCCTGTTCCAACATGGGAGTCTCAAATGCAAGAAAGAGCAGAAAGAATGACCTTGGGCTATCACTGTGCAGCCAGTTGAAGTGCTTTTTGAAGCAGTTTATGCACAGCAGGATCCCATGTGCTGTAAACATGACAGCCAGGTCAAGCTGTATCAGGGATGTTAGCTGGGGGTCAGGCTTTACTCCAGTTGAATGGGGAGAGTATCCTCGCTCTTTGCTGAAGTATATTCATGCTACAGGAGCACTCGTGTTCAGCTGGGAGAGTAGGTGGGGCATCAGGTTAAACTTCTCCAAGGAGCAGAAAGCAGAATGTCCAGAAAGGAATGACAGTTGAGCAGTGGGTTGCTTCAGCTGCTGGATGTGGGATGGTCCTTTGTGTTCTGATGAAATCTGGCTCTTTTGCAGACAATACGGACTATTAAATGGAAATATGTCTCAAATCCACAGCAAGCATGTTTCCACAAAGACAAAATTAGAAATACAGGTAATAGGAGTCGGCCATTCAGCCCTTCAAGTCTGCTCCTCTATTCAATGACCACAGCTGATTAAACTGTACAAATACAGTTTCCTATCACATCTTAAAGCACTTCACATCCTATTCGATAAATGAATCCTAAGATTTTTCCTCACTACAATCCAGTTTTGAGGCTTGAACGTTGTTATGAGCCCTGAGTGATTTATAGGAAGGAAGTTATTAAGCTAGAGAGGGTTCAGAAGAGATTTCCCAGGATGTTGCTGGGAATGGAGGGTTTGAGTTATAAGGCAAGGCGGGATAGGCTGGGACTTTTTTCACTGGAGTTGGGAGGTGACCTTATAGAAGTTCATAAAATCATGACTGGCATTGATAGGGTTAATGCCAAGTGTCTTTTCCCTAGGATGGCGGATTTCAAGACTAGGGGGGACACATTTTAAGGTGAGAGGAGAGATTTTAAAAAGACACGAGGAGCAAATTTTTTAACCCACTGGGTGGTTTGTGTGTGGAATAAATTTCCTGAGGAACTGGTGGATGTGGACACAGTTACAACATCTAAAAGCCATTTGGATAGGTACATGCACAGGAAGGGTTTGGAGGGTTTTGGGCCAGGAGCAGGCTGGTGGAACTGATTTAGTTTGAGATGATGTTCGACATGGATTGATGTGACCGAAGGGTCTGTTTCTGTGCTGTATGACTCTATAGCAGACAGCCACAATGGGGAAGGGTGGGGTGGCATTGGAGGAGAGAGACTGATGATTGGTGAGGGTCCCTCTGAGTGTGGGTGTTTCATTGGGCACAAAGCTCATAACTCAGAGCTCCACAGTGGTCTCTTGAGCTGGCAAACTCCAAAATTTCAACTCATGACCCCAACTTTGGGGGAAGCCCTGAATTAGATGTTTCAAAGTGACGATTGATGTCACATAGGCAAATGCTTTATAGACTGAAACACCCTACATCTGACCTGGTAATAATTCTCTTTTCACTACTGTTAGAATGGTCATGCGATGGTTGATCCCATGGGACAGGGAAAAACAAGTTTGGTGAATCCTTTTTTTGTCCCAAGGACAGCTCCTGTGACAAGACAGCAATTCCTCATCGCTGAAGTTTCAACTTTGCTGACATGTTCCAAATCCCAGAGAATTTGGAATCATGCTTCTTCTTTAAATCTTTAAAATGTCACAGGTGCAGAAAATCATCAAGAAAGCTAATGGAATGCAAGTTTTTATATCCAGGGGACTGGAGTATAGATAGTTCTTCTATGGTTGCGTTCATGTGCAACTCTTTATTATAAAAATATCACGCTGTAGAAACAGCGCTTAAACTGGTGGCGATTTAATCACATTACAGCTAACACACGTTTTAAAAGTTTGCGCTGTAGAAACAGTGTCCCTAATTTGTCAATCACATTACAGTGAATTTGCATGAACGAAATGCACTTTATAACAGAGCGACTTGTGCAACGATGCAGATGTTACGCTGCAGAGATATCAAACCCTAGTTAGACTCCACTTGGAGTACTGTGAGCAGATCTGGGCACCATACCTCAGGAAGGGTGTTGTGGCCTTGGAGGGTGTACAGTGTAGGTTCACAAGAATGATACCAAGGCTTCAGGAGTTAAATTATGAAAAGTAATTATATATATTCGGAATTTAGAAGGTTAAGGGGTAATTTGATTTGAGGCTTCAAGATATTAATATAAAAAGACAGGGTAAATAATGATAAACTATTTCCACTGTTTGGGGATTGTAGAACTGGGGGCATCGTCTAATAATTAGGACCAGATCATTCCCGATGGAGATGTTAGGAAGCACTTCTACTCTCACAAGGTGGTAGAGGTTTGAAACACTCTTCCACATATGTCAGTGGATGTTGGATCAGATGTTAAATTTTAAATCTGAGGGAGAGAATTTGTTTGTTAGGCAAAGGTATTAAGAAATATGGGCCAAAGGCAGGTATATGGAGTGAGACCACAGATCAGCCATGATCTCATTCAGTGTTGGAACAGGCTTGAGGGACTGAATGGCCTACTCTTGTTCCTATGCTGTTCAGCCACAAAGTTTAGTTAGATCTGAACAAAATAATTTCACAATCATTGTCAAAATGAGTAATTCTTATTATCATAAAGCCTGTATGGTCAGAGGGTTGACCTGGCAGAAAGGAAGAAGGAAAGGAAACAAATAGATTGTGAACAAACAAAAACAGAAATTGCTGGAGAAACTCAGCAGGTCTGGCAGCATCTGCGGAGAGAGAAACAGAGTTACTATTTTGAGTCCAGTGACTCCTGTAGAGTCACAGTTGCTTACAGCATGGAAACATGCCCTTCAGCCCAACTTGTCCATGCTGTCTAGTATTCACAATGAATCTAGTCGCATTTGCCTGCATTTGGTCTGGAAATAAATACCCTTCTAGATCCTTTCATATCTTTCCCCTCTTGCCTTAAACCTATGCATTCTAGTTTAAGACTCCCTTTTCATGAGGAAGACCTGTTGACTATCTACCTTATCTGTGCCTCTCATGATTTTATAGATCTCTATAAGGTCACTCCTCAGTCTCCTACACTCACAGCCATCCGGCCTCCCCTTCCAGTCCAGGTAGCATCCTGGTAAATCTCTTATGCACTCTTTCTAGTTTAATAATATCCTTTCTATAGGAGAGCGACCCTTCAGAAGAGAGAATGTTGAAGTCTTGTTAGTCTGAAAACTACACTGTAAAATGCTCTCTTCTACTAACCATTTGACTCCCTAAAATGGAATAACTTTGCTATTGAGTTGGAATTATTATTACTGTAATTATTTGAATGGAAAATACATCCCAAATTTCATACTGACAGTATGCTGTGTTTCCTTACTTCAAGTAAAATACTTAAGGAACAAAAGGCATTGTTTAGATTCAACTGCCAAGCTTAAAACACAATGTGAGGCATGCACAGACTAACGTTTAACATTCCAGGAATTTTGATTGCACTGAAGAACAATAAAACTGTAGGAAAAGAACTGTTTGGAATTTGGAATGCTAAACATTTATCTGAAAGTTTAAGGAGCAAATCATTCTGTACTCAGCAGAAATCCAGATGATGTTGTCACAGTCAAGGGTGTGCCCTTGAGGTGAAAGGAGACAGAGTCTGCAATGCTTGGCCAGTGATTAGTTTCAATAAGAAACTAAATAACCTTCTGCGTCTCTGTATTGTTGCTGACAGTTCAGAGAATTGACTACTGCAAATAGTTTCTGCAAAGATCAATTTGTGTCTTTTCCAAGTGCAATCCCTTTTGTGTGTCAGCGACTGCGGTGTTGCAGGTAACTTGCATTTGTCGAATGCGAGTTTAGCACCGAAGGGATGATTTTGAACATTATCATCATGATTGCGAAGATGATTAGAAGGTGAATATATATATATATGTGTGTGTCGCACAAGGGAACCTCTGGGAATGGTAATACTCCCCTCATTGGGGTACAGTACTGGTGGGCACAGGTCTGTTTCTGTATAACACTGGGAAGTAGTACCGATGGGGACAGGTCTGTCTCTGTATTACATTGGGGTACAGTACCAGTGGGGACAGGTCTGTCTCTGTATTAGACTGGGAAGCAGTACCGATGGGGACAGGTCTGTCTCTGTATTACATTGGGGTACAGTACCAGTGGGGACAGGTCTGCCTCTGTATAACACTGGGGTACAGTACTGGTGGGGACAGGTCTGTCTCTGTATAACACTGGGATACAGTACTGGTGGGGACAGGTCTGTCTCTGTATAACACTGGGATACAGTACTGGTGGGGACAGGTCTGCCTCTGTATTACACTGGGATACAGTACCGGTGGGGACAGGTCTGTCTCTGTATTACACTGGGGTACAGTACCGGTGGGGACAGGTCTGTCTCTGTATAACACTGGGGTACAGTACCGGTGGGGACAGGTCTGTCTCTTTATTACACTGGGGTACAGTACTGGTGGGGACAGGTCTGTCTCTGTATAACACTGGGATACAGTACTGGTGGGGACAGGTCTGTCTCTGTATAACACTGGGATACAGTACTGGTGGGGACAGGTCTGCCTCTGTATTACACTGGGATACAGTACCGGTGGGGACAGGTCTGTCTCTGTATTACACTGGGGTACAGTACCGGTGGGGACAGGTCTGTCTCTGTATAACACTGGGGTACAGTACCGGTGGGGACAGGTCTGTCTCTTTATTACACTGGGGTACAGTACTGGTGGGGACAGGTCTGTCTCTGTATAACACTGGGGTACAGTACTGGTGGGGACAGGTCTGTCTCTGTATTACACTGGGGTACAGTACCGGTGGGGACAGGTCTGTCTCTGTATAACACTGGGGTACAGTACTGGTGGGGACAGGTCTGTCTCTGTATTACACTGGGGTACAGTACCGGTGGGGACAGGTCTGTCTCTGTATAACACTGGGATACAGTACTGGTGGGATCAGGTCTGTCTCTGTATAACACTGGGGTACAGTACTGGTGGGGACAGGTCTGTCTCTGTATTACACTGGGGTACAGTACCGGTGGGGACAGGTCTGTCTCTGTATAACACTGGGATACAGTACTGGTGGGATCAGGTCTGTCTCTGTGTAACACTGGGATACAGTACCGGTGGGGACAGGTCTGTCTCTGTATAACACTGGGGTACAGTACCGGTGGGGACAGGTCTGTCTCTGTATTACACTGTGGTACAGTACCGGTGGGGACAGGTCTGTCTCTGTATTACACTGTGGTACAGTACCGGTGGGGACAGGTCTGTCTCTGTATAACACTGGGATACAGTACCGGTGGGGACAGGTCTGTCTCTGTATTACACTGTGGTACAGTACCGGTGGGGACAGGTCTGTCTCTGTATAACACTGGGGTACAGTACCCGTGGGGACAGGTCTGTCTCTGTATTACACTGTGGTACAGTACCGGTGGGGACAGGTCTGTCTCTGTATTACACTGGGGTACAGTACCGGTGGGGACAGGTCTGTCTCTGTATAACACTGGGGTACAGTACCGGTGGGGACAGGTCTGTCTCTGTATTACACTGGGGTACAGTACCGGTGGGGACAGGTCTGTCTCTGTATAACACTGGGGTACAGTACCGGTGGGGACAGGTCTGTCTCTGTATAACACTGGGGTACAGTACCGGTGGGGACAGGTCTGTCTCTGTATAACACTGGGGTACAGTACCGGTGGGGACAGGTCTGTCTCTGTATAACACTGGGATACAGTACCGGTGGGGACAGGTCTGTCTCTGTATAACACTGGGATACAGTACCGGTGGGGACAGGTCTGTCTCTGTATAACACTGGGATACAGTACCGGTGGGGACAGGTCTGTCTCTGTATAACACTGGGGTACAGTACCGGTGGGGACAGGTCTGTCCCTGTATAACACTGGGATACAGTACCGGTGGGGACAGGTCTGTCTCTGTATTACACTTGGGTACAGTACCGGTGGGGACAGGTCTGTCTCTGTATAACACTGGGGTACAGTACCGGTGGGGACAGGTCTGTCCCTGTATAACACTGGGATACAGTACCGGTGGGGACAGGTCTGTCTCTGTATTACACTTGGGTACAGTACCGGTGGGGACAGGTCTGTCTCTGTATAACACTTGGGTACAGTACTGGTGGGGACAGGTCTGTCTCTGTATAACACTGGGGTACAGTACCAGTGGGGACAGGTCTGTCTCTGTATAACACTGGGGTACAGTACCGGTGGGGACAGGTCTGTCTCTGTATTACACTGGGGTACAGTACCGGTGGGATCAGGTCTGTCTCTGTATTACACTGTGGTACAGTACCGGTGGGGACAGGTCTGTCTCTGTATAACACTGGGGTACAGTACCGGTGGGGACAGGTCTGTCTCTGTATAACACTGTGGTACAGTACCGGTGGGGACAGGTCTGTCTCTGTATAACACTGGGGTACAGTACCGGTGGGGACAGGTCTGTCTCTGTATAACACTGGGGTACAGTACCGGTGGGGACAGGTCTGTCTCTGTATAACACTGGGGTACAGTACCGGTGGGGACAGGTCTGTCTCTGTATAACACTGGGGTACAGTACCGGTGGGGACAGGTCTGTCTCTGTATAACACTGGGGTACAGTACCGGTGGGGACAGGTCTGTCTCTGTATAACACTGGGATACAGTACCGGTGGGGACAGGTCTGTCTCTGTATAACACTGGGATACAGTACCGGTGGGGACAGGTCTGTCTCTGTATAACACTGGGATACAGTACCGGTGGGGACAGGTCTGTCTCTGTATAACACTGGGGTACAGTACCGGTGGGGACAGGTCTGTCCCTGTATAACACTGGGATACAGTACCGGTGGGGACAGGTCTGTCTCTGTATTACACTTGGGTACAGTACCGGTGGGGACAGGTCTGTCTCTGTATAACACTGGGGTACAGTACCGGTGGGGACAGGTCTGTCCCTGTATAACACTGGGATACAGTACCGGTGGGGACAGGTCTGTCTCTGTATTACACTTGGGTACAGTACCGGTGGGGACAGGTCTGTCTCTGTATAACACTTGGGTACAGTACTGGTGGGGACAGGTCTGTCTCTGTATAACACTGGGGTACAGTACCAGTGGGGACAGGTCTGTCTCTGTATAACACTGGGGTACAGTACCGGTGGGGACAGGTCTGTCTCTGTATTACACTGGGGTACAGTACCGGTGGGATCAGGTCTGTCTCTGTATTACACTGTGGTACAGTACCGGTGGGGACAGGTCTGTCTCTGTATAACACTGTGGTACAGTACCGGTGGGGACAGGTCTGTCTCTGTATAACACTGGGGTACAGTACCGGTGGGGACAGGTCTGTCTCTGTATAACACTGGGGTACAGTACCGGTGGGGACAGGTCTGTCTCTGTATAACACTGGGGTACAGTACCGGTGGGGACAGGTCTGTCTCTGTATAACACTGGGGTACAGTACCGGTGGGGACAGGTCTGTCTCTGTATAACACTGGGATACAGTACCGGTGGGGACAGGTCTGTCTCTGTATAACACTGGGATACAGTACCGGTGGGGACAGGTCTGTCTCTGTATAACACTGGGATACAGTACCGGTGGGGACAGGTCTGTCTCTGTATAACACTGGGGTACAGTACCGGTGGGGACAGGTCTGTCTCTGTATAACACTGGGATACAGTACCGGTGGGGACAGGTCTGTCTCTGTGTAACACTGGGATACAGTACCGGTGGGGACAGGTCTGTCTCTGTATAACACTGGGATACAGTACCGGTGGGGACAGGTCTGTCTCTGTATAACACTGGGATACAGTACCGGTGGGGACAGGTCTGTCTCTGTATAACACTGGGGTACAGTACCGGTGGGGACAGGTCTGTCTCTGTATAACACTGGGATACAGTACCGGTGGGGACTCATTAAGTGCAAAGTCTGAATAAACTAATAAGTCTGAGTAGGTGCTCCCATTAACTGGAGTGCAGTGATACTCACATGGCACAGGCATCTCTGTACAGAAATACCAAATGATTTAATTGTTCAAAGGTTAGGCTCTCCTTTAACTGAGTAAAGACCAGATCAGGCGAGGTAATTAACTCTGATGGAAATGAAAAACAGCAACAAAAACAGAAATTGCTGAAGACATTCAGCAGGTCTGGCAGGATCTGAGAGAGTTAATGTTTCAAGTCCAGTGATCCTTCCTCAGAACTGATATTAGCTGCGATAAGGTGGTACATCACTGGAATGTGTTCAGAATTTTGAAATATTGTTGAAAAAAAAAGACAAAAAGTCAGAACATTTTCTCTTGCTCTCACCAGGACACAATCACAAGAATGAAGAGAAAGTGAGGACTGCAGATACTGGAGATCAGAGCTGAAAATGTGTTGCTGGAAAAGCGCAGCAGGTCAGGCAGCATCCAAGGAGCAGGAGAATCCACGTTTCGGGCATGAGCCCTTCTTCAGAAATGAGGAAATTGTGTCCAGCAGGCTAAGATAAAAGGTAGGGAGGAGGGACGTGGGGGAGGGGCGTTGAAATGCGATAGGTGGAAGGAGGTTAAGGTGCGGGTGATAGGCCGGAGTGGGGGTGGAGGGCGGAGAGAAGATTGCAGGTTAGGAAGGCGGTACTGAGTTTGAGGGATTTGACTGAGACAAGGTGGGGGGAGGGGAAATGAGGAAACTGGAGAAATCTGAGTTCATCCCTTGTGGTTGGAGGGTTCCCAGGCGGAAGATGAGGCGCTCTTCCTCCAGCTGTCGTGTTGCTATGGTCTGGCGATAGAGGAGTCCAAGAACCTACGAAGAGGCAGGCATAGCTGGGGCCCATGCGGGTGCCCATGGCTACTCCTTTGGTTTGGAGGAAGTGGGAAGTCCTGCCCAAAGTCCACAAACCTGACTGCCCCAGCCGACCCATTGTCTCAGCCTGCTTCAGCCCCACCGAACTCATCTCTGCATACCTCGACACGGTCCTGTCCCCCTTAGTCCAAGAACTCCCCACCTATGTTCGGGACACCACCCACGCCCTCCACCCCATCCATGATTTTCGCTTCCCCAGTCCCCAACGCCTTATCTTCACCATGGACATCCAGTCCCTGTACACCTCCATCCCCCATCACGAAGGACTCAAAGCCCTCCGCTTTTTCCTTTCCCGCCGTACCAACCAGTACCCTTCTACTGACACCCTCCTTCGACTGACTGAACTGGTCTTCACCCTGAACAACTTCTCTTTCCAATCCTCCCACTTCCTCCAAACCAAAGGAGTAGCCGTGGGCACCCGCATGGGCCCCAGCTATGCCTGCCTCTTCGTAGGATATGTGGAACAGTCCATCTTCCACAGCTACACTGGCACCACCCCCCCACTTTTCCTCCGCTACATCAATGACTGTATCGGCGCTGTCTCGTACTCCCATGAAGAGGTTGAACAGTTCATCCACTTTACCAACACCTTCCACCCCGACCTCAAATTTACCTGGACCATCTCAGACTCCTCCCTCCCCTTCCTACACCTCTCCATTTCTATCTCGGGCGACCGAATCAACACGGACATTTACTATAAACCGACCGACTCCCACAGCTACCTAGACTACACCTCCTCTCACCCTGCCCCCTGTAAAAACACCATCCCATATTCCCAATTCCTTCGTCTCCGCCGCATCTGCTCCCAGGAGGACCTGTTCCAATACCGTACAACCCAGATGGCCTCCTTCTTCAAAGACCGCAATTTCCCCCCAGACGTGACCGACGATGCTCTCCACCGCACCTCCTCCACTTCCCGCTCCTCCGCCCTTGAGCCCAGCCCCTCCAACCGCCACCAGGACAGAACCCCACTGGTCCTCACCTACCACCCCACCAACCTCCATATACATCATATCATCCGTCATCATTTCCGCCACCTCCAAATGGAACCAACCACCAGTGATATATTTCCCTCCCCTCCCCTATCAGCGTTCCGAAAAGACCGCGCTCTCCATGACTCCCTCGTCAGGTCCACACCCCCCACCAACCCAACCTGCACTCCCGGCACCTTCCCCTGCAACTGCAAGAAATGCAAAATTTGCGCCCACACCTCCCCCCTTACTTCCCTCCAAGGCTCCAAGGGATCCTTCCATATCCACCACAAATTCACCTGTACCTCCACACACATCATTTACTGCATCCGCTGCACCCGATGTGGCCTCCTCTATACTGGGGAGACGGGCTGCCTACTTGCGGAACGTTTCAGAGAACACCTCTGGGACACCCGGACCAACCAACCCAACCACCCCGTGGCTCAACACTTCAACTCCCCCTCCCACTCCACCAAGGACATGCAGGCCCTTGGACTCCTCCATTGCCAGACCATAGCAACACAACGGTTGGAGAAAGAGCGCCTCATCTTCTGCCTAGGAACCCTCCAACCACAAGGGATGAATGCAGATTTCTCCAGTTTCCTCATTTCCCCTCCCCCCATCTTGTCTTAGTCAAATCCCTCGAAATCAGCACCACCTTCCTAACCTGCAATCTTCATCCTGACCTCTCCGCCCCACCCCCTCTCCGGCCTATCACCCTCACCTTAACCTCCTTCCACCTATCGCATTTCCAACGGCCCTCCCCCAAGTCCCTCCTCCCTACCTTTTATCTTAGCCTGCTGGGCACACTCTCCTCATTCCTGAAGAAGGGCTCATGCCTGAAACGTTGATTCTCCTGCTCCTTGGATGCTGCCTGACCTGCTGCGCTTTTCCTGCAACACATTTTCAGCACAATCACAAGAATGCCAATCTCAAAGGACTGACAATTTATAATCTATGAGAAGAGGGTGCTGATTGGCCGGTTTGAGCTGTTGACGTGGCGAATACATGAGGGAATTGTTAACTGTCAAGCTTTTGTTTGAATTCGCTGAGTAATGTGGTATCAGAGTTTCTATTCTAGAGTGACGTCTGATGGACCATATGTTGTATTGACTGGTAGATGATACCAACCAGCAAGATCCTGTTCACTACAGGCAGGTTATTGACTGTACTAAACCAGCCCATGCCTTAAAGCTTAGAGCATAGTATCTGACAACAAATGTGATCTCATGATTGGGCAGCTCTTGCCAAATAATCTGAACTGTGCAAGGAATTACTAACTATAAATTTAGGATTGTCAGCAATCAGGCTTACTTTTATTTTATTCATTCATAGAATGTGGACATCACTGACTGGGTCAGCATTAATTACTTCTCCTGAGATGGCCTTGAGAAGGTGGTGGTATGACTTGTGTAACTCCGACACAGATGAGTACAAAATAAAAACCAAAAGAGCTGTGGATGCTGTGAATCGGAGACAAAAACAGAAACTACTGGAAAACCTCAGCTGGTCTGGCAGTATCTGTGGAGACAGAAATGGGACATAAAACATTACAGCACAGTACAGGCCCTTCGGCCCGCGATGGTTCCACAGGTTGCTGCGACAATCTGAAGCCCATCTAACCTACACTATTCCATTTTCATCCGTGTGTTTATCCATTGACCATTTAAATGCCCTTAAAGTTGGTGAGTCTACTGCTGTTGCAGGCAGTGCGTTCCATGCCCCTACTACTCTTCAAGTAAAGAAACTACCTCTGTCCTTTATCTGTCACCCCTCAGTTTAAAGATATGTCCCCTCGTGCTCGCCATCACCATCTGAGGAAAAAGGCTCTCACTGTCCATCCTATCTAATCCTCTGACTATCTTATATGTTTCAATTAAATCATCTTTCAACCTTCTTCTATCTAACGAGAACAGCCTCAAGTCCCTCAGCCTTTCCTTGTAAGATCTTCTATCCATACCAGGCAACATCCTGGTAAATCACCTCTGAACCTTTTCCAAAGCTTCCACATTCTATAATGCGGTGACCAGAATTGTACGCAGTACTCCAAGTGTGGTCGCACCAGAGTATTGTACAGCTGTAGCATGATCTCATGGTTCTGGAACTCAATCCCTCTACCAATAAAAGCTAATGCACCTTATACCTTCTTAACAACCCCATCAACCTGGGTGGCAACTTTCAAGGATCTGTGCACCTGAACACCAAGATCTCTCTGATCATCTACACTACCAAGGATCTTACCATTAGCCCAGTACTCCTTATTCCTGTTGCTCTTTCCAAAGTGAATCATCTCACACTTTTTCGCATGAAACTCCATTTGCCATCTCTCAGCCCACCTCTACAGTCTCTCTGTAGCCTACAACATTCTTCGTCATTATCCATACAGAAATCAGAGTGAACGTTTCCGTGACCCCTTCATCAGAACTCCGGTTGCTGCCAGACCTGCTGAGCTTTTCCAGCAATTTCTGTTTTTGCTCCGTGCACAGATGAGTATTTAGCTCCCACATTTTCTATTTCAGTCACCCTCCAATCTGCCAGGGCTGTTTCAGAATTGACAGAATTTTGGAAGATGTCAACCAAGGTATTCACTATTTCCAAGGCCATTTCCTTTAGTAACCAAAGATGTGGATGTAAGTCCCTGGGCTGTGGATCCAGGTCAACATTCGAGAAATTGAATGAGTAGTCAGCTCCTTCAAAAAAGGCGTGGGCAGGGAGGGATGCTTTGTGGAAGTTAATCTCTTGGGGTCTGACAGCCACAAACCGCCTGCCCTGGACCTAGAGGACCATACTGCAGGGTAGTTCTCCCAGTGTCTGCCTCAGTCAGGATCTGGCCATGTACCTCATTTTGCTTTGTGGGATCTTGCTGTGCACAAACTGGGTGTTGCAATTTTCCTACAGTATTACAAGTCACGAGCTGAAAAATCGGGCTGCCTCTCTGAAGCTGAAATGGGAGCTCTGTGTTCCTTTGCCCAACCTGCTGAGTTTCTCCAGCGTTTAGTTCCACGGGTATTTGATTGGCTGTGAAGTGCTCTGGGCACTCCATGGCTGTGTGAGGGTGCTGTGTAAATTCACGTGATTTCTTTCTGTTAATCCCAGCGCCATCCCAAGGCTTTTCCACAGTCAACGTTTTCAGGAGACACAAAGACAACAGATCGAGAGCTCTCCTTTTCATCAATTATCTGCAGCTGGGGGAGCCTCTGGCCTATCATTGGACAATTAATCCAGAGACCCAAGCAATGTTCTGGGGACCCAGGTTTTAATCCTGTCACAGCTGATAGAATTTGAATTCAAATTTTAAAAAAAAATTAGAATCTAATGATGACTGTGAATCCATTGTCATTTGCCAGCAAAACCTGTCTGGTTCACTAATGACGTTTAGGTTGTACGTTCACTTGCTGAGCCAGTAGATTTGTTCACAGATATTTCATCACCATGCCTGGTAACATCATCGGACAGCCTCTGGTGAAGCTCTGCTGTTCTGTCCGCTTGCTATTTCTGTTACTGAGAGGTCGGTAAATGGGATCCAAATCAATGTGTTTATTGATGGAGTTCCGATTTGAATGCCAGGCCTCTAGGAATTCCCATGGGTGTCTTTGTTTAGCCTATCCAAGGCCTTTTCCCTGGGGTGGGGGAGTCCAGAACTAGAGGGCATAGGTTTAGGGAGAGAGGGGAAAGATATAAAAGGGACCTAAGAAGCAACATTTTCACGCAGAGGGTGGTACGTGTATGGAATGAGCTGCCAGAGGAAGTGGTGGAGGGTAATACAATTACAACATTTAAAAGGCATCTGGATGGGTATATGAATAGGAAGGGTTTGGAAGGATATGGGCCAAGTGCTGGCAAATGGGACTAGATTAAGTTAGGATATCTGGTTGGCATGGATGAGTTAGACCTAAGGGTCTGTTTCGGTGTTGTACCATCTCAATGACTGTATGACATTGTTCAGTTCTTATGCCCCAAGCTAGTCATTTAGGGCATGCATTTTGAGTGGAGTTTAATCTACGTGTACGCAAGGTTTGATGTACACACTTTCAATGACACTTGACTATCTTACATGAGAATACGGGGACATTGATCTATCCCAACGTGCCAAAGGATCCAACTCAAACAGAAGTGGGACTAGATTGGGTTAGGATATCTGGTCGGCGTGGATGGGTTGGACCGAAGGGTCTGTTTTCATGCTGTACATCTCTATGACTCTAAGTGATGCAAAATACTGTGGATACTAGAAATCTGAAACAAACACAGAGTAACTCAGTAGGTTTGGAGTATATCTCTTCAGAAATCATATCGGACTCGAAGCGTTAACTTTGTTTTTCTCTCCCCAGATGCTGTTAGATCTGCTGAGTTTCTCCAGCATTCTGTGTTTGATTGAAGCAGAATTGCATTGAATGCAAATACCTTTATCTGTCAAACAGTCCAACAGAGAGTTTCTGTGCTCCGTGAGACACTGCTTGATAATCAGGTTGTAGAGCTCAAGGAAGACCCCAGTCAGCTTAAAATCCTACAGCGAATGAGAATCAGCCTGAAGTTAAACTGTGTATCAGTAAAGTCAGAAGTCATACAGCACCAGGTTACAGTCCAACAGGTTTATTTCAAATCGCAAGCTTTCGGAGCATAGTCCCTTTGTCAGGTGAATTCCACTTCACCTGATGAAGGGGCAGCACTGCAAAAGCTTATGATTTCAAATGCAGAGCAACCACAATTATCCGAACAAGATCTCAATGTCCCATAAAAACATTATCCGTTATCCAAACAAAATAATTGCTGCCCATCTCATTCAGATAATCGAGGTTGTTCTGTAAACGTGTTGGACTGTCACCCCTGGTGCTGTGTGACGTCTGACTTTGTCCACCCCAGTCCAACACTGGCACCTCCACATCATGTGTATTGGTAACACATTACTTTGCTGAATGGTGCAACCTGATATTTTCTGCCCCCACAGTTTGCCATCGATACAGCAATGGGCTTTTTACCTTCAGACGGGTATTTGTACTTGATGAGGCAACTATGTTAGCTCCCAGAATGTAAGAACTAGACAAGGTACTGAAAGATTCAATAAACTTTTATTACTCCTCCTGGTATCTACATACTACAGTCACAGGCGCTACCATGTTTGAGCTGGTACTAAACAATTTACTCAGTGTATCATGCTGCAAGTGGCTCCAGTAAGATGCTGGCTGTGACCATTTTGCTATCAGGTCATTTGCTTCGAACCCATGATCAGATCATGAGCATGTCTCCTATTGAGTATATTACATACAGGATGTGAGACATAACAAAATCTAACCCTTTCTTGGGGTTGGTTAGCTCAGTTGGCTGAGTGGCTGACCTGTAACATAGATAACAATGCAGGTTCAATTCCCACACCATTATTAAGAACCTGCCTTCTCAACCTCACCCAGAGTCTAAAGCAGGTTAAACCATCCCCACTCTCTCTAATGAGAGAGCTATTAGCTCTGTGCAGCACGGTGGCCCTCAGAGAGGGTTAGCCAAATTATCTCCAGTCAGGCTGGGATTTGTGATCTCACCCTCTGTCCAGACTGCTGCTGCACACCATCCACCTCTTCTCCCTCATCCACTACCCGGACATGCTTTGGCATGCCAATTTGCCATTGGGCGGTGGGGAGTCCCAGTGGAAGGCTCTTTATGTGGGAGTCCTTTCCCCCCCCCCCCCCCCCTCCTTCTCTCGGGGATCTGGGGTGGAGGGTGCTGCACACAGCAGTCCCCTGCAACCGCAGATTGTGGTGGTTCACGGACTCCCAGCCCAACTGCTTGTTCTGTGGCGCTGTGGAGTCCGTGGACCATGTATATATTGGGTGTGGGCATTTGCACTCCCTTTTTGATTTTCTTAAAAACCTTCTCCGTTTCTGATTGCACTCCAGTCCCACGCTCCTGATCTTCGGGCACCCGGTACGGAGGGCAGGTCTGAAGACCTCCTCGTGGGTCTGCTCCTGGGCCTGGCCAAACTGGCCATAAACAGGTCCAGGCAGAGGGCCGTGGAGGGGATCGTTGGGGCCGACTGCCTGCCCCTCTTCCGCGGTTACGTTAGAGCCCGGGTGTCTCTGGAGAAGGAGCACGTGGTGTCCACCAAAACCCTGAAGTTTTCAGGGAGAGATGGGCACCGCAGGGAGTGGAGTGTATTCCTTCCTCCTCCAATTCTATTTTGATTTAATCCCTGCCCTCCCCTTCCCTGTTTGATCACACAGCATTACCCTTTGATGTGACCACTTGGATGTTTCCTTCCTTCCTGGTGGTGGAAACTGAATAAAGATTTGTACACCTTGTGTCTTTCACTGTGTCTCACAGCTGCACGCACACAACATGGGTGCTGGGGGAAAATAAACACTATCGCAGTTAGGCTGTAGTGTGGGGGAAAAACAAATATTAAAAAAAGCAGGAGCATCAGAGTGTCTGTTCACTCTGAGAGGGAAAAAAACCCTTTCTCATTGAGCGATAAAAATCAGAGCACTGGAGAAGTTTATTTGTACTGAACGTGTGAGACAACGGGCAGGTGGAGATTGATCAAGTGCATCCCTCTGGTCATAAACCCTACCCTCAGGGGTAAGAACCTGTTCACATCTACTCTGTCAAAGCCCCTAAGAATCCTGTATATTTCAATAAGGTTACCCCTCATACTTATAAAATCCAATGAAGACAGTCCCAAGGAAAATAAATCAGAAGCAGCAGTTAAATAAAAATTAAGAAGTTGAGATAGCAGAAAAATATCTGTGGAATTGAGTGTCTGTAGAAGAATAAACGTATGTTCTGATATTAAAGATGTTCCACAGCCTCCTGTGATGATGTTTCACTGACCAAACTCCAACAACTGCTGAAGGTAAAAATGTGATCAATCAGTTAGAGCAAGATGCAGATGCTAGAAATGTGAAACAAGCACAGAGTCACACCAAACTCAAACTGTCAATTCTGTTTCTCTGCTCAATTATGGTTCAAAAAATGTGGCGCTGGAAAAACACAACTGGTCAGGCAGCATCCTGCTGTGCTTTTCCAGCGCCACACTTTTCGACTCTGAACTGGTCTGCAGCCCTCACTCTTTCCATATATGATCTATCAAGCCAGGCTTATCCAGTATTACCATTGGGTGGGGTCATAACAAATAAGAATTCAAAATAAAATATTCCGGATGCTGAAGTAAACACAGAAAATGTTGGAAACGTTTGTGGGGAGGGAGGCGGTTAACATTTCAGACTGTTGAAATCGGAGTTGAAAATGAAGCTGAACAGAAACTGAATGGTGCAGTGATTAGGCATCAGCATAATTGGCCATTTCCCGCAACTCATAAAATTGTCCCCACTCCCTTTCCAGTTCCAGGACTGGGTTTGAATCCAACCATCCTGATGGGATGAGTGTCTCCTCATGTCTACTCTTGGGAAGAGCTCATGTCCATATGAACTGAGTTAGCCTTCCTCCGGTGCCCACTGAGTGCAAACTAATGGAAGAAAATGTCTTTAATTTGGCACTAAATTTGTAACTTGGCTCAAAAAGATTATAGGGCTGAACAGTTTGAGCAGTAAAGAAAAGTTAAATTGCTTTAGTGAGGTTGGAGTTAGAACATGATTCTAATCAGTAAAAAAAAAGTTTACCCTTGCCCTCAAATGTATTCATTCATTCATTCAGCATTGTCACTGTACCATCAGTGAATGCTAATACAGCAGAAAATAGTTCTAAGCAAAACTTCAGAACGTCAGAAAAAAAAATTTTCACTCTAAAGGACTGATGTGTGTTTGTGGGTGGGAGGGGTGTGGGGTTATGTGTGTGTTTGTAGGTGTGTGTGTTTGTGGTTAGATGTATGTGAGTTTGTGTGTGTGTGCATTGGGGTGGGGTTTTTGTGTGTTTTTGGGTGGCGGTTTGTGTGTGTGTATGGGATGTGAGGATTTTTTTTGTATGTGGGTGTTGTGTATGTGTGGGTGTTTCTGAGGGGGGAGAAGGTTTGTGTGTGTGTCTGTGTTATCTTTCTGTGTCTGTATGTGTGTGTGTGTCTGTCTGTCTGTGTATGCAGGCGTGTGTACTTGACATTATGTCCAAAATACTCACTTATACAGTAGGTCAAATGAGTAGGGGAGCTGCAGAGGTTCAAATGTTAATGTCTTTGTCAGTTCCTCACATCAGATGTAACTTGCACAGGCCAATGTTACAAATCAAGATACAATCCAAATCATCATTTCTCACAAAAAATAAAACACTGAGGTCAGGAGTTTCTAAAGTGGGGGTTGGGACCCTAACCGGTCTCACAAGCTGAAACTATATGGTCACAACCCTCAAGGCACAACAAACAGACCCTCTACCCCTGCTGTCATAGGTCTTCCCCTCCACCAATCACTGAGAGTACCCCTCAGAATGGGGTTACAGTAGGAAAATGTTTGGGAAGAACTACAAGTTCATAGTTCCTTGAAGGTGGAGTCGCAGGTAGATTGGATAGTGAAGAAGGCGTTTGGTATGCTCACCTTTATTGGTCAGTGCTTTGAGTATAGGAGTTGGGAGATCATGTGGCTGTACAGGACATTGGTTCGGCCACTTTTGGAATACTGTGTTCAAGTGCTGGTCTCTCTGCTATAGAAAAAAAAGTTGTGAAACTTGAAAGGGTTCAGAAAAGGTTTAAAAGGGTGTTGTTAGGGTTGGAGGGTTAAGCTTTAGGGAGAGACTGAATAGGCTGGAGCTTATTTTCAGAGGTTGAGGGGTGACCTTATAGAGGTTTATAAAATCATTAGGGGCATGGATAGGGTGAATAACTAAGGTTTTTTTTTCTCCAGGGTAGTGGCATCCAAAAGTAGAGGTTTAGGGTGTTTTCACACAGAGGGTGGTACGTGTATGAAATGAGTTGCCATAAGAAGTGGTGGAGGCTAGTACAATTACAACATTTAAATGGAATCTAGATGGGGGCATGAATAGGAAAGGACTAGAGGGAAATGGCCCAAATGCTGGCAAATGGGACTGGATTAATTTATGATATCTGGTGAGCATGGACAAATTGGACCGAAGGGTCTGTTTCCATGCTGTACATCTCTGTGACTCTATAACCAACCTAGTTTTCAGAAGGAGGCTATTTGTCTCTGCTTGCCATACAAACACTAGACAAGCTCATCCCTCTCTGTGGGTCGTTAAAGCAAAATACTATGGATGTTTGAAACCTGAAACACAGGAATTGCTGGAGAAGCTCAGCAGGTTTGGCAGCATTTGTGGAGAGAGAAACAGAGTTAATGTTTGGAGTTCAGCAGGACTGTTCTTCAGAACTCTCCAGCCTTCGGCTCATGGTCTATACATTATTGTACTTCTTAAGCCAGACTTGAGATAGGTTTTAAAGATAATGATTCCATCCAATTGAATTATCAAATCAAAACTGGCTTGAATCATGTCAATAACCAAAATTTGAAGACTGTATTTTGATCTTAAAACATATTTGGAATTGATTGTTACTCATTGAAAGTGTTATCTTGGTGAATTAGGCATATTCTCAAACATCAAATTATTACACAAATGTTGGAATGATATTGTCTGAGAAGTGAGTGTATATCCGGAGATGAATTTAAAATTTTTCATAAATAGAATTTTATTTGAAACTGAAAACTACTCAAAACACCCGCAACAGCAATTTCAATACAGCTGAAGTTCATAGAATCCCTACAATGTGGAAACAGGCCATTCAGCCCAATAAATCCACACTGACTCTCTGAAGAACATCCCACCCAGACTCAGCCCCCGACCCTGTCATCTTGCATTTCCCATAGGTAATCCATCTGACCTGTACATTCCTGGACATTATGGGCAATTTACCATGGCCAATCTACCCTAATCTGCACATCTTTGGATTGTGGGAGAAAATTGGAGCAGCCAGAGCAGACACGGGGAGAATGTGCAAACTCCACACAGACAGTCACCGGAGGCTGGAATTGAACTAGGTCCCTGGTACTATGAGGCAGCAGTGCTAACCACTGTGCCGCCCGATTTATTCTCTGAATTCTCGTTCATTAGCACCAAATGAATCAGCTTGGCAGTGCCATTTCTCTAGAAATATGATTTATCACTAAGGGAAAGCAGTCATTCAACCGAGGCTCCAATTCACTCTTTGCAAAAAAGTGCAGTATTTAAAATGAAAGCAATCAGTCCTGCTTGGACATGGAGCTCTCCAGAGAGATGTCTCCCTAAGTGGAAAACTGAAGTCAGCTCCATGAATCAGGAATTCCTGAATTGGGCTGTTTACAAAACGGAAACCTTGACAACCTCCAGAGCCATACTTTGAAGTTCATGCGATACGACTTCGTACTGAGAAAGCACCTCAACTTTCAGCAGGCACACTGACATTTTGTCTTAGAACTTGGACAAGATTGAATTTCTATGAATTTCTAAATAATTGATATTGTAAAATGGATCTGACAGCAAACACAGCATACAGAATTCTGCACATTGATGATTTGCCTATTAAGACATAGGCACAGATATAGGCCATTCAGCCCATCGAGTCTGATCAACCATTCAGTGAGATCATGGCAAATCTAATCATCCTCAACTCCCACTTTTCCGCCTTTTCCCTGTAAACCTTGATTCCCTTGCTGATTTAAAGTCTGTTTAACATATGATTGTGCTTTTTTGATGCTTTTCAGAATTTAGATTAGATTAGATTACTTACAGTGTGGAAACAGGCCCTTCGGCCCAACGAGTCCACACCAACCCGCCGAAGCGCAACCCACACATTTACCCCTTTACCTAACACTACGGGCAATTTAGCATGGCCAATTCACCTGACTGTGGGAGGAAACCGGAGCACCCGGAGGAAACCCACACAGACACGGGGAGAACGTGCAAACTCCACACAGTCAGTCGCCTGAGTCAGGAATTGAACCCGGGTCTCAGGCGCTGTGAGGCAGCAGTGCTAACCACTGTGCCACCGTGCCGCCCACAATTTACTAAAACAACTGACTCGTTAGACCACAATTCTTGATGTATGCATGTAAAATAATATATCATCTAATATGGTATCCATAAGTCTTGTAAATAAATCCAAGTAGCTGTTTTAGCCTTCATAAACTGTACCTACCACTCCCAAAGCGCCGTACAAAAATGCTTCTTGGATCAGCTGAAGTAGTTTGCAAACAATTGATCTCCAGGCTGGAGCAGTAACAATGTATTAGCTAGTTAAAGAGGGAGCTCAGTTTGGATATTTATCCTAAATTGGTGCTGTGGGCTTCAGATAATTCATAGCACAAATCAGCAAGATCGATAAAGTCACAAAGATTTTTTTTCTGCACCATCCATTTTGGTGTTTATGAGTGTTTATGCCTCACACCAGCCTCCCCCAACCTGACTTCATCACAATCCTCAACGATATCCTTCCATCCCTCTGTTACTTAGCATCCTCGGGTCATAGAGATGTACAGCACAGAAACAGACCCTTTGCTTCAACTTGCCTATGCTGACCAGATATCCTAAATTAATCTAAATTCACCCACATTTGTCCCATATCCCTCTAAACCCTTCCTATTTCTGTACCTATCCATAAATTCTAAGATCACCTGTAGCCTCTGGCACTCCAGGGAAAATAGCCTCAGCCTCTCCCTATAGCTCAAACTCTCCAACCCCAGCAACATCCTCGTAAATGTTTTCTGAACCCATTCAAGTTACACAACATCCTTCCTACAGAGAGGAGACCAGAATGAATGCAGTATTCCAAAAGTGGCCTAACCAATGTCCTGTACAGTGCAACATGACCTCCCAACTCCTATACTCAATGTACTGATCACTAAAGGAAAGCATACCAAATGCTTTCTTCACTATTCTATCTACCTGCGATTCCACTTTCAAGGAACCATGAGGCTGCACTCCAAGGTCTCGTTGTTCAGCAGCACTCCCCAGGACCTTACCATTAAGTGTATAAATCCTGCCCTGATTCACCCTACCAAAATTTAGCACCTTACATTTATGTAGATTAAACTTCATCTGCCACTCTTCAGCCCATTGGCCCATCTGATCAAGATCCCATTGTATTCTTAGGTAACCTTCCTCGGTGTCCACTACACCTCCAATTTTGGTGTCATCTGCAAACTTACTAACTGTACACTCCTTTGTTTATCATTTATAAATGATAAAAAACAGTGGACCCAGCACCGATCCTTGCAGCACACTGCAAGTCAAAGGCATCCAGCCTGAAAGGCAAACCACCACGATCACCCTCTGATTCCTACCTTTAAGTCAGTTCGGTACCAAATAGCTAGTTCTCCCTGTATTCCACGTGCTCTAACCGTGCTAACCAGTCTACTATGAGAAACCTTATCAAACATCTTACTGAAGTCCGTATAGATTAGGTCCACTGCTCTGCCCTCATCAATCCTCATCATCATTTCTTCAAAAGACTCAATCAAGTTTGTGAGACATGCTTTCACACACACAAAGCTATGTTGACTATCCCTAATCAGTCCTTGCCTTTCCAAATACATGTACATCCTGTCCCTCAGGATTCCCTCCAACAATTTGGTTACTCTTCAGAGGGTCGGTGTGAACTTGTTGGATGGAAGGACCTGTTTCCACACTGTAGGGAATCTAATCTAATCTAATCTAATCTAAATCTCCTCCTTTAAAAAAATGGGCAGCATGGTGGCTTACAGCACCAGGGTCCCAGGTTCAATTCCAGCCTCAGGTGACTGTCTGTGTGGAGTTTGTACATTCTCCCTGTGTCTGCGTGGGCTTTCTCTGGGTGCTCTGGTTTCCTCCCAAAGTCCAAAGATGGGCAGGACACGTGAATTGGCTGTGCTAAATTGTCCATAGTGTTAGGTGTATTAGTCAGAGGGAAATGAGTCTGGGTGGGTTACTCTTCGGAGGGTTGGTGTGGGCTTGTTGGGTCGAAGGGCCTGTTTCCACACTGTAGGGAATCTAATCTAAAATTTGCCTACCACCGATGTCAGGATCACTGGTCTGTAGTTCCCTGCCTTTTCCTTACCACCTTTCTGAAATAGTGGCACCATGTTAGTCAACCTCCAGTCTTCCGATACCTCACTTGTGACTATCGATGATAAAACTATCTAGCAAAGGGCCCAGCAATTGTTTCCCTAGCTTCCCACAAAGTTCTAGGATACACCTGATCAGGTGCTCAGGAATTTATCCACGTTTATGCATTTTAACAGTTCCAGCGATATGGTGATATGGACACTTCTCAAGATGTCGCTATTTATTTCCCCAAGTTCTCTAGCTTACATATCCTTCCCCACAGTAAACACTGATGCACAATACTTAGAGTCATAGAGTCACAGAGAAGTACAGCACAGAAACAGACCCTTCGGTCAAACTCATCCATGCCAACCAGATATCCAAATCTAATCTAGTCCCATTTGACAGTGCTTGGCCCATATCCCTCCAAACCCTTCTTATTCATATACCTATTCAGATGCCTTTTAAATGCTGTGTGTGCACCAGCCTTTCCCACTTCCTCTCTCCCAACTCCTGCAGTTCCACATATAGGCTGCATTGCTGATCTTTAAGGGTCCCTATTTTTCTGCCTAGTTACCCTTTTGTTCTTAATATATTTGTAGAATGTCTTTGGATTCTCCTTAACCCTATTTGCCAAAGCTATCTCATGCCTCTTTTTGCCCTCCTGATTTCCCTCTTAATTATACCCCTACTGCCTTTATACTCTTTTAAGGATTCATTCAATCCCAGCTGCCTATACCTGATATATGCTGCCTCCCTTTTCTTGCTCAGGGCTTCAATTTCTTTGGTCATCCAAATTTCCTACACCTTCCCGCCTTACCCTTCACCCTAACAGGAATATACTGTGTGGACTCTCATTATCTCATTTTTTAAGGCTTCCCACTTTCCAGCCCTCCCTTTACTTGCGAATATCTGCCAACAATCAAAATTTGAAAGTTTTTAACTGAATACCGTTAAAATTGGCCTTCCTCCAATTTAGAAGTTTAACTTTTAGATCAGGTCATCCCTTCCCATAACTATTTTAAAACAAATTGAATTATGATCACTGGCCCCAAAGTGCTCCCTTACTGATACTGCACTTACTTAACCTGCCTTATTTCCCAAAAGTAGGTCAATTTTGCATCTCCTCTACTAGGTACATTCACGTACTGAATCAGGAAATTTACTTGTACGCACTTAACAAATGTCTCTCCATCCAAGTCCCAGTCTACATTTGGAAATTTAAAATCCCCTGCCATTACCACCCTATTAAATTTAGAGATTTCTGAGATCTCCTTACTAATTTGCTTCTCAATTTCCCCCTGACTATTGAGAAATCTGTAGTACAATCCCAGTAAGGTGATCATCCGTTTCTTATTTCTCAGTTCCATCCAAATAACTTCACTGGACATACTCTCTTAAATATCCTCCCGAAGTACAGCTATAATTCACAGCATGTTACCATCATTGATGATGATTCATCATGAGATCCAGAATAAACATTTCACACAGACAGACCGGGACTTCCTCTGAACATAACAATCCAAAATTAATGTTGAATATTCAGACAGAACAATACTCTATTTATATGAATGTGTCGGTTCTTAAACTTGTTACGTACAATGGTAATTTCCCTTTTCTTACTGCACAGCCTCAGTTTAAAGGGCAGGTTCAATTCCAACAGCCAGAGACAGACAGCAAGAATGAGTCACTTGTCAGACATAATGGCCTACCATTACCCTTCCTCTGTTTCAGTCCCTGTATCTCTTATTACTGTGCATTTGTTTTTCAGAACCTTTAGCAGCTCCCAAATCTCATTTCATGCCCTGAACAAATGAAATATTGTTGTATAATTTTAAATACAGCCATGACTTGGAGGGACTGGGGTGTACAAATTTAAAAATCACACAACACCAGGTTATAGTCCAACAGGTTTATTTGGAAGCACTAGCTTTCAGAGCGCTGCTCCTTCATCAGGTGGTGCTCTGAAAGTTAGTGCTTCCAAATAAACCTATTGGACTATATATAACCTGGGGTTGTGTGAATTTTAACTTTAAACGCAGCGTAAGCTGTTTAAAAAGCAGTTGAAAATGAACACTTTGTTCTGCACAGTTGCTGAGGTTCAAGGTTTTATTTTAAAAGTAGTGATATTGAGATGAGTTGGTTGAATATACTACAATGCTGGCTGTATTTCCATGCTTCTGGATTAGTGGTGCTGGAAGAGCACAGCAGTTCAGGCAGCATCCAAGGAGCAGCAAAATCGACGTTTCAGGCAAAAGCCCTTCATCAGGAATAATCAATTTCGCTGCTCCTTAGATGCTGCCTGAACTGCTGTGCTCTTCCAGCACCACTAATCCGGAATCTGGTTTCCAGCATCTGCAGTCATTGTTTTTACCTCGTTGTATTTCCATGCTGTCATCAATCAGTGTTGACTTAACTTTATATGCACAAAGACTGATTCATAAAAAACAATGAGCAATATGAAGTAAGTTTCATTCAGATGGTGTAATGTGCAGACATTTCTTTTTATTAATAATATTTATCTTATTAATAATGTTTTATAGTTAAACCCATTTCACATCCAAAGATAAACATTTGCTTAATTAATTCTAAAATGGTGGACCAGAGAGTAACATGGGTCTTGCTGCTGCTCCTGAGAATCAGGCTGATTTCCAGATTTACTTCTAGATTTCTCACAATTATTACATTTCAGTAGTATAAGATTTTTATTTTGATTCATTTTCAGTTCTTTTATACTACATTTACATAAGTACATGAACAAGAAATGTTTGGGGGGATATGGGCCAGGTGGGACTAGTTTAGTTTGGGATTCTGGTCGACATGGACTGGTTGGACCGAAGGGTCTGTTTCTGTGCTGTATGGCTCAAAGTCTCTTTGAGTGAAAAGGAGACAATGCAATGTATTTAGAGTCAACATGAAATAGCATTTCAAAACAAATTAACATAACCATTTCACCACTTCTTATGCTTTATGTTCATTCTTTAGTTTCCTTACATATTCTTAAAGGATGCTGTCCTATTGCAGTACTGTTCCTGTAAGAATATAGACAGTGGGAAAAAATATTTGTCCACACATTCATTCCCCTCCCCCTCCCATTCTTTGCAGAATCAAAGAATTTTCATTCCACCAATTAAATGATTGTAGGATGCACTAAAAAAAATGCTCAGGAAGATATAAATTAATTTGGGAAGGCAATGGCCAAGTGGTATTATCTCTGGACAATTAATCAAAAAATTCAGCTAATGTTCCACGGCAGAAGTTGGAACTTGAATTCAATAAAGAATTTGGAATTAAGGTTCTAATAATGACCTTGAATTCATTGCTGATTGTCAGAAAAATCCCATCTGGTTCACTAAGATCCTTTAAGGAAGGAAACTGTCATCCTTACCTGGTCTGGCCTACTTATTGACTCAAGACCCACAGCAATGTGGTTGACTCTTAATTACCCTCTGGGCAATTAGGGATGGGCAATAAATGCTGGCGTAGCCAGTGATGCCCACAACCAGTGTGTGAATAAAAAAAATACTGAAAGCATCATCTATTTAAATATTTGGGCATCATTTGTTGATTTGATATTAATTGTGGTGTATATTAATTATTGGGTAGTGGGCATTAACTGTGCTTTCACCTGTACAGACAGAAAGTGACACTTATTGAAACTGTGTGAAGTTTGGAGTATCCTTGTAATATTTCACTCTGTAAATAAATGTGAAACTGAGAAATGATTGGCTCCAGTACCATCCTTCAACAACTGATTTTCTTGAAGATAAATTACTATTGCACTACATTCTGATCTCAACCAAAGTTACCATGAAATGGTTGATTTCCTGCTTTCCTAGGTTTTGCTAGGGAGGGAGATTGATAAGTTTAGGAAAGTTAGGAGTGGAAGATAAGTTTTGCTCAGTGAAGGGTCAGTTCAATGTCCTTTACAAGACTACTATAGAGTCATAAAGTCAAAACAGACCCTCAGTCCAACTCGTCCATGCTGATCAGGTGTCCCAACCTAAACCAATCCTATTTGCCTGCGTTTGGCCAATATCCCTCTAAACCTCTCCACTTCATGTACCTGTGTAGGTGTCTTTAAAGTGTTGTGACTGTAGCTGCATCTACCAGTTCCTCTGGCAAAGTCAAAATTCACACAACACCAGGTTATAGTCCAACAGGTTTATCTGGAAGCATTAGCTTTTGGTGTGCTGCTCCTTCATCAGGTGGTTGTGGAGCAGGATCATAAGGCACAAAATTTATAGCAAAACATTACAGTGTCATGCAACTGAAATGATATATTGAACAAACATTTGTCAAATCTTTCATCTTTTAGAATGGTTGCAGGTTTCGGTTCATTAATATATAAATCCCAGAACTACTTTTAAGTCACATTCTCGAGATAACTTGAGGTTTTATAAGAAAAGGTGACAGCTCAGCTCAGACAGAGCATTAAAGGTGTGAGGTTAGAGTCTATCTGTATTCCAGTCTTGAGTCAGACTGGTTCTATTTCCAAAGTGGAATTTACAAAATATTACATGGATTGACTGCCTGCATAATGTACACTTTTTGAGCAAATTAGAATGTATCTGCAAATATAATTCTGCAAATATAAATTCACCCCATAAACGTCCTCTGGCAGTTCATCCCATATAACTACCACCCTCTATGAAATAGTCACCCCTCAGGTCCCTGCCAAACATTTTCCCTCTCACCTTAAAAATATGCCCTCTATCCTACCCTAGGGAAAAGACCTGGCTATTCACCTTATCTATACCCCTTATGATTGTATAACCTCTATAAGTTGTTCACTCTCTTTTTCTGGTCTTAAATGCTAGGGTTGTATTATGATTGATGAGGGCAGAACAGTAGATGTGATCTATATGGACTCCAGTAAGGCATTTGACAAGGTTCCCCTTGGGAGACTGATTAGCAAGGTTAGATCTCATGGAATACAGGGAGAACTCGCGATTCAGATACCGAACTGGCTCAGAGGTAGAAGACAGAGGGTGGTGGTGGAGGGTTGTTTTTCAGATTGGAGGCCTGTGACCAGTGGAGTGCCACAAGGATCGGTGCTGGGTCCACTACTTTTCATCATTTATATAAATGATTTGGATGTAAGCTTAAGAGGTATAGTTGGTAAGTTTGCAGATGACACCAAAATTGGAGGTGTAGTGGACAGCGATGAAGGTTACCTCAGATTACAACAGGATCTTGATCAGATGGGCCAATGGGCTGAGAAATGGCAGATAGAGTTTAATTTAGATAAATGTGAGGTGCTGCATTTTGGGAAAGCAAATCTTAGTAGGATTTATACACTTAACGGTAAAGTGCTAGGGAGTGTTGCTGAACAAAGGGACCTTGGAGTGCAGGTTCATAGCTCCTTGAAAGTGGAATTGCAGGTAGATAGGATAGAGAAAAGGCATTTGGTATGCTTTCCTTTATTGGTCAGAGTGTTGAGTACAGGAGTTGGGAGGTCATGTTGCAGCATACAGGATATTGGTTAGGCATTGTTGGAATATTGCATGCAATTGTGATCTCCTTCATATCAGAAGGATGTTGTGAAACTTGAAAGGGTTCAGAAAAGATTTACAAGGATGTTGTCAGGGTTGGTGGATTTGAGCTATAGGGAGAGGCTGAACAGGCTGGGGCTGTTTTCGCTGGAGTGTTGGAGGCTGAGGGATCAGGGAGTCCAGAACTAGAGGGCATAGGTTTAGGGTGAGAGGGGAAAGATATAAAAGAGACCTAAGGGGCAACTTTTTCACACAGAGGGTGGTACGTGTATGGAGTGAGCTGCCAGAGGAAGTGGTGGAGGCTGGTACAATTGCAACATTTAAGAGGCATCTGGATGGGTATATGAATAGGAAGGGTTTGGAGGGATATGGGCCGGATGCTGGCAGGTGGGACTAGATTGGGTTGGGATATCTGGTCGGCATGGACAGGTTGGACCGAAGGGTCTGTTTCCGTGCTGTATGTCAGTATGACTCTATGACTATGATTTGACACCTACTGAGGGGCCTAGAAAGCCTGATGTTTCTCCAGGTCTATGCAAAAGCTGCATATCCCAGTTAGAAAGGGAGACATACCTGACAAGGACAAATGACTATTGACAGGGGCACACCTTTTGATGGTTAGTAGCAAAGTTTGCACCATTTTTCATGTTGTGTGGTCTCTCTGCAATAATGGCCACCAACAGCCAAGCAAATGAATCTACAAAACTAATCCTGCAATTTTCAAAAGGAGCAGCTGAAGTACTTGACGGACTAATAGTCATTCTGGCTTGGGCAAACAAAAGCAACAAACACTTGCTTTTAACACACACTGGAGAATAATCTTGCAACTTTGAAGTCAGTTGACATTGTAACTCCACAGAATTAATGAGAGATAAGGATTATGGGCTGGGAAAAAGACTAGGCATCCTGCCTGCTTCCACACTCTCTAAAGCAATAATTCAACCGAGGAACCTTCAGGGTGTCTCACCGGACAGACCTGCAATCCAGAACTTTCAATTGGAAATTCCAATAGTTCTCCACTACCCTCTACAGGCCAAACTTGCATTCCTTCACCATCGACTTTCAAAATTATTCTGGGAAAAAGGGAAAGGCTACTTTTTTCTGTGCTTTAGCAAGACCCAGATGAGAAACTTCTTACCATCTGTTGATCTATCCAAGGTTCTAGACCTATCATCTTATTCACTTTCATTGAAAAACCGCCCTGATTTAAGTTCTTACAAATTACTTCATAAAAGGTTGTGCATAGGCCTACCCTGAATATGAATAGTCAGTTAGCAATCACTACAACAGATTAACCAGTCATTTTCACTTTATTGTCTATGGGACTTTGCTGTTGGTGAGCTGACTGCCATATTTTCCAGAATCAAGATTAGAGTGGTGCTGGAAAAGCACAGCAGATCAGGCAGCGTTCAAGGAGCAGGAAAATTGACGTTTCGGGCAAAAGCCCTTCATCATCCAGTATCTGCAGTCCTCACTTCTGCCATATTTTCCATAACAAAGAGCAGTTGCTACAAACAAAAATGTAATTCATTGGTTGTAAAAGGCATTAGCATGTCCTGTCATTATGATAGCACTATATAAATGTAAGACTTTCCTTTGTTTGAGATCCTTATTGTAGTAGTGGAAATTAACAAGTAAATGCGCTTCCTATAATGCATCATGATTCCAGTGTACTGGTAAATATTCAGCCTATAGAACTAAATCTTTATCAGATCAAACCTAATTCCACTATCCTACATTTTCACTGTCATTTCATCTACTTTAAGTTGTCAACTTTTCCAATAAAAAAAGGATTAATAGCATGTTGGGGGAAACCATTCTATGCTTCAGCGAATGTTTCCTTACTGTCTCGGGAAGAATTTCCATCTAGTAGGAAAAAAAACGTAGTCTGTCTCAACACTCCTTATCAAAACTCTCCCCAATTTTAAACGTTCTCCCCGTGTCTGCGTGAATTTCCTCCGGGTGCTCCGGTTTCCTCCCACAGTCCAAAAATATGCAGGTTAGGTGAATTGGCCACACTAAATTGCCCACAGTGTTAGATGTAGGGGAATGGGTCTGGGTGGGTTGCGCTTCGGCGGGTCGGTGTGGACTTGTTGGGCCGAAGGGCCTGTTTCCACACTGTAAATAATCTAATCTAATCTTGAATTAATCCTCTCTTAGCCTCCCTTTTTCTATCACTAGTCACAGCTTCTCAAATTTCTCCTCAGGGTTTTCCAAGTCAAATGGATTTCGATTACAGCAAGGGATGGTGTTGGGGCAGACAATATTTGTTGTAATGCCTGATGCTTCCTGTCTCAATAATAACAACTAATAAAAAATAATAGCATATTTAGCAATGATCAGAGGTGATGGCAGTGCAGAAAGAGACCATTTGGCCCATCGAGACCTGCACTGACCCTCCAAAGAGCATCTACCTACAGTGCATGGACCGCAGCAGTTCAAGATGGCAGCTCACCACCACCTCTCCAGAACAATTAGTAATGGACAATAAATGCTGGCCCAGACATTGATATCATAAATGAATAATCTTGTGGAACAAAGATGAGATCCATCATCTAATCCACCTGTAATCAGATTTACATTATTTGGAGATGCCGGCGTTGGACTGGGGTGAACAAAGTTAAAAATCACACAACACCAAGTTATAGTCCAACAGGTTTAGTTGGAAGCATTAGCTTTCAGGATTTACACATGAAAGAACTGAAATCAACATGTCATTCTAAAAGTTGAGAGACTTAACAAAAATTCCAGGTCTTTTTCAATATATAATTTCAGTTACATCACACTGTAGACTTTTGCTATAAATTCTGTGTCTTACAATCTTATACTCCACAACCACCTGATGAAGGAGCAGTGCTCTGAAAGCTAGTGCTTCCAAATAAACCTGTTAGACTATCATCTAGTGTTGTGTGCTTTGTAACAGATTTACATTGCAATTGTCACGAGGTCAGGAACTGTCAGAACTCGATCCAGCTCTGAAACACTCCTGAAGTGAAGTCACTTTTGTTTCATGAATGATCTCTATTACGTTGTTTATAACCTGTCACTATCATACATTGGAATGGTCTCTTGTGGTGCCGTGGTAGTGCCCCTACCTCTGACCTTGAAGGATCAGGTTGAAATCAGCATTCCTTTGGAACTCTACACAGAAAAGATAACTAAAGGAAACGTTGATTCCAGTCCCATCTGTGTCACCAAACACGTTGTTTAAAAATAATTTCCTTGTTGGATATGCAGTGCTGTAATGTCTAAAGGAAGTATTTTAAAACTGGGCTCCACAATCAATAGCCTATGGTCATTGTAACTTTGGTAAGACCACATTTGGAGTATAATTCCGGTTGACCTGCTACAGGAAGGATGTTATTAAACTGGAAAGATAGCAAAACAAGATTTATAAGGATGTTACCAAGAGTGGACAGTTTGAGTTATAAGTCGAGGCCAGATAGGAGGGGACTTTATTTCTCTGGAGTGTAGGAGGCTGAGTGGAGACCTTATAGAGGTTTATAAAATAATGAGGGGGATGGGTAGGGTAAATAGACAAGGTCTTTTCCCTGGGGTGATGGTATACAAAACTAGAGGCATAGGTTTAAGGTGAGAGGGGAAATATTTCAAAGGAATCTAAGGGCCAAGATTTTCACACAAAGGGTGCTGCAAACATGAAACGTGCTGCCAGAGGAAGTGGTAGATGCAGGTAGAACTATAACATTTAAAAGACATTTGGACAGGTACATGAATTGGAAGGATTTAGAGGGATATGGGACAAATGCAGGCAAATGGGACTAGTTCAGTTTAGGAAGCCACGTCAGCATGGATGAGTTGGGCCGAAGGGTCTGTTTCTGTGTTGTATGACTCTACGACTTTATAAATCACTTCAGCCAATTGAGTTCTACTTGCACTTAACATTTGGTGATTTGCTGTGTTTGAATGTTTTGGGTTGGGAGGACTGGGCAGACTATTTTTGGTCCTGTTGTCTCATTGATGAGTCAATGTTGAATCAGAATACCAAGCTCAATAATTATCCACAATTTAAGCACTATGGAAATTAATGGGATTGTGAACTTAACTTTTAAATATGCAGCTCCAACATAAACACAATTGAGCAAGTCAAGATTAAAAATTGACCCCCTTGCTTTCCTAGCCTGTGAACCATTCATGGGCTGTGATGAGTTGCAGTTTCAAAACCTCAAAAGCAGTATTGTGTGCAGTTCACAATTTTGGTACACATTACTAGCCTGGTCCATCAATTATCAGAATTGCAATTGCAAGTTCAGTTAAACAAAACTTCTGCTGTTCTTGCATTTTCATAAATAGTTCATCAGCACTTCCATGCTCAGGCCAATAACTCACCTCCTGATTTAACTTCCCAAGTTGGACACTTAATGCAGATTGCATTAGGAAACATTGATTTTTTTTTCTAAAGAAAAATATAAGTCATCATTTTGTTCATGATTATTGGACTGAATTTTCAGATTTTTGTCCTGCAGCCCTACCTCGAATCATAGTCATAGAGATGTACCACATGGAAACAGACCCTTCATTCCAACTCGTCCATGCTTCTTTAGAGACCGCAATTTCCCTTCCCACGTGGTTAAAGATGCCCTCCAACGCATCTCGTCCACATCCCGCACCTCCGCCCTCAGACCCCACCCCTCCAACCGTAACAAGGACAGAACGCCCCTGGTGCTCACCTTCCACCCTACCAACCTTGGCATAAACCAAATCATCCACCGACAGTTCCGCTACCTCCAAAAAGACCCCACCACCAGGGATATATTTCCCTCCCCACCCCTTTCCGCCTTCCGCAAAGACCGTTCCCTCCGTGACTGCCTGGTCAGGTCCACGCCCTCCTACGACCCACCCTCCCATCTTGGCACTTTCCCCTGCCACCGTAGGAATTGCAAAACCTGTGCCCACACCTCCTCCCTCATCCTCTATCCAAGGCCCTAAAGGAGCCTTCCACATCCATCAAAGTTTTACCTGCACATCCACTAATATCATTTATTGTATCCGTTGCTCCCGATGCGGTCTCCTCTACATTGGGGAGACTGGGCGCCTCCGAGCAGAGCACTTTAGGGAACATCTCCGAGACACCCGCACAAATCAACCAAACCGCCCCGTGGCCCAACATTTCAACTCCCCCTCCCACTCTACCGAGGACATGGAGGTCCTGGGCCTCCTTCACCGCCGCTCCCTCACCACCAGACGCCTGGAACGCCTCATCTTCCGCCTCGGAACACTTCAACCCCAGGGCATCAATGTGGACTTCAACAGCTTCCTCATTTCCCCTTCCCCCAACCCACCCTAGTTCCAAACTTCCTGCTCAGCACTGTCCCCATGACTTGTCTGACCTGCCTAGCTCCTTTTCCACCTATCCACTCCACCCTCTCCTCCCTGACCTATCACCTTCATCTCCTCCCCCACTCGCCCATTGTACTCTATGCTACTTTCTCCCCACCCCCACCCTCCTCCAGCTTATCTCTCCACGCTTCAGGCTCTCTGCCTTTATTCCTGATGAAGGGCTTTTGCCCGAAACGTCGATTTTGCTGCTCGTCGGATGCTGCATGAATTGCTGTGCTCTTCCAGCACCACTGATCCAGAATCTGGTTTCCAGCATCTGCAGTCATTGTTTTTACCAACCAGATATCCTAACCTAACATAGTCCCATTTGCTAGCATTTGGCCCATATCCCTCCAAACCCTTCCTATTCATATACCCATCCAGATGCCTTTTGAATGTTGTAATTGTACCAGCCTCCACCACTTCCTCTGGCAGCTCATTCCATACACGCACCACCCTTTGCATGAAAAAGTTGCCCCTTAGATCCCTTTTAAACTTTTTCCCTGTCCCCCTAAACCTATGCAGTCTAGTTCTGGACTCCCCAACCCCAGGGAAAAGACCTTATCTTTTTACCCTATCCATGTCCCTCATTATAAACATCTATAAGGTCACCTCTCAGTCTCTGATGCTGTAGGGAAAACAGTCCAAGTCTATTCAGCCTCTCCCTATATTATTCAATGGAAATCATGTCTTGAATGATAAAGAGCCAAGTAAAAGGCGTCTGGTGGAGCAGGATCAAAGGTCAGAGCAGTGGACTTTATGTAAGAGTATGGGGACTAGATGTTGGAGTCTGGTAACAGGATGCAATCTAACACAGGGGTGGTCAACACGGCCAACACCATTCACAGGGGCATATCACAGAGAGTATGTGAGCAATATAATCATTGCTCCTCACTCCTCACTTAACATAAACCTGGTACACACCCCCTTGAGTACATTACATAGTATCTCACAATGTTGATGAGGGCTGTTTGTCACTCACTGACATCTTCTGGGCAATAAGTTGTCCACTATCTTCCTTCTCTTGCCTTCATCATTATGACTCCAGACTATTGCTCAATGTTCCTTGAGTAAATAGCCATTCAGAAAATATCTTTAGCTGCATTGTATGGGCATTTTCTACATATATATATTTCTTTATATTTTCTAAAATCAGTAAGTGATCAAAGTTCTGTCGCTGGATGGAATTCCAGATAATATTTGCAGTATCTTACTGTAAGATATGTGACTTGACTCTTGGATGCCTTCTGAAGCAATTATTTCTTTTCCTCACTATGTACATTGTAGCACTGCATGATGTCTATGCCGATGTCCTTCTCGAGAGCAGGGCTTCCCAAATTTGGGGTCAGGACCCCAAGTTGGGTTGCGACCTTAGGTTTCTGTGTGGTCGACTTGGAGACTGCAATGGCAGACCTACTCCCCCACTCCTGCTCTCCCCAGTTTTAACCCTTTACCTACTGCTCACTGCAGGTAGCATTCATAGGACCATCAATGCAAATGGGCACCCCCTGCAGGATTCAGGTTGATGATGCAACCTTTGTGGCCCATTTATGGGCTAGAGAGAAAGAGGAGATGCTGGTCACCTTCATTCCAGCCTATCAGCCAGAGGCTGCCTCCAAGATGGTGTTGGCCTCAGCAGAAGATCTCAAAGGCATCAGTAGTGAGCCCCCTATTGGCCACTTAATTGGCATAACTACTTGCTGCTGCTATGTGGGCAGCCACAATCATGTTGAACCCGCCTCCAGAAAGGCCATGCTGAAAGTAAGGAAGTGTCGTGGGCCTATGTGATGTGCAGTTCTCAAATTTGGTTCCCATTCCTTCCCCCAGATTTGACGGATGAGGAAGATTCTTCCAAAAGTTTCCCCTAACCATCCCAAGAAAAAGGATAAATATGATTTATGAGAAGATTTGTAGCTCAGGTTAAGGTTCAGGATGTAAGTTTGCTTGCTGAGCTAGCAGGTTTGTTTCCAGCTGTTTTGGCACCATGGCGGGTAACATCATCAGGGAGCCTGCGATGAAGCACTAGTGTTCACTTGAGGTTCACTGATGATGTTACCTAGGAGAAAGTGAGGACTGCAGATACTGGAGATCAGAGTTGAGAGTGTGGTTCTGGAAAAGCACAGCAGGTCAGGCAGCATCCAATGAGCAGGAGAATCGACGTTTCGGCTTAAGCCCTTCATCAGGAAGATGATGTCACCTAGGATGGTGACGAAACATCTGAGAACAAACCTACCAGCTCAGCGAGCAAACCTACAACCCAAAAAGGGTAATGTCAATGGACGAGTGGTTGAGAGTCCCAGGCTAATGTGCTTGAGAGATGTTTTCAAATCTCACCACAGCAGATAGTTCAGTTTTAACCCAATAAAAATATAGAATTTTCTAGCCTAATGGCAAACAAGTAATTGTCATAAATACTCATTGGCTTATGGATGTCCATTAGAGAAAAAAACTTGTTGTTTCCTTGCCTGGCCTCTATATGACTCCAGGCCCACCACAATGTGGTTAACTCCCTGAAACGTCCTAACAAATCACTCGGCTGAAGGGCAGTTTGGGACTGGCAATGAATGCTGATCCAACTGACAATGCCCACATCCTGTCAGGGAAAAAAAATCAACAAGTTGGAGCATTCCTCACTCCACTCTTCAAAAAAAATCACATTTTTCCTGATTCAGTAACAAGTGGGTCACAATTTCAAAACTGTCAGTAAAGGAACTCGGAGTGAGATAAGGAGAAACCTCTTTACTGCTGGAATTTGGAATGCACTGCCTGGGAGAGTGGGGAAAAGCGGATTCCAAAGGTGGTATCAAAAGAGAACTGGATATATATTTGAAAATGAAAAAGGCTACAGGGATAGGGCTTGAGAACAGGACTAACTGGGTCACTCTTTCAGAAGCTGGTACAGACACTGTACTCTAAACTTCTATGATTCAATCATGCCTAAATTATTTGACCAGAATAAGCAGCAGCAACTCCATTGTTTAGTAACTGTAGTTGCAGATTATTTGTTTTCGACTCATACTGCCAATCAGATTTATGAAATGGAAAGATAATTGACAGAGCGCATCAAACTTTACAGCAGGTAAATGAAAAGGAACTGCAGCGAGTACATGACAAATGAGGTCAAAATTTAAGTATCTTGTAAATAGAGTCATACAGGATGGAAACAGACCCCTCGGCCCAACTCACCCAGTCCAACGGGTTTCTCAAACTAAACTAGTCCCACTTCCCTGTGTTTGGCCCATATCCTTCAAAATCTTTCCTAAACATGTACCCATACAAATGTCTTTTAATTGTTGTAACTGTACCTGCATCCACCAGCTTCCTCTGGCAGTTTCATTCCACACAAACTCAAAACTTTAGCTTGCTGTCTCTCCATGGATGCTGCCTGACCCACTGTGATCTCCAGCATTTGTTGTTTTCAGTACAGATTCCAGCATCTGCAGCAATTTAGAGTCATAGAGTCATAGAGATATACAGTATGGAAACAGACCCTTCGCTCCAACCCATCCATGCCGACCAGATATCCCAACCCAATCTAGTCCCACCTGCCAGCACCCGATCCTATCCCTCCAAACCCTTCCTATTCATATACCCATCCAATTGCCTCTTAAATGTTGCAACTGTACCAGCCTCCACCACTTCCTCTGGCAGCTCATTCCATACACGTACCACCCTCTGTGTGAAAAAGTTGTCCCTTAGATCTCTTTTATATCTTTCCCCTCTCACCCTAAACCTATGCCCTCTAGTTCTGGACTCCCTGACCCCAGCGAAAAGACTTTGTCGATTTATCCTATCCATGCCCTTCATAATTTTATAAACCTCTATAAGGTCACCCCTCAGCCTCCAACGCTCCAGGGAAAACAGCCCCAGCCTGTTCAGCCTCTCCCTGTAGCTCAGATCCTCCAACCCTGACAACATCCTTGTAAATCTTTTCTGAACCCTTTCAAGTTTCACAACATCTTTCTGATAGGAAGGAGATCACAATTGCATGCAATATTCCAACAGTGGCCTAACCAATGTCCTGTACAGCCGCAACATGACCCCTCAACTCCTGTACTCAATACTCTGACCAGTAAAGGAAAGCATACCAAATGCCTTCTTCACCATCCTATCTACCTGCGACTCCACTTTCAAGGAGCTATGAACCTGCACTCCAAATCTCTTTGCTCAGCAATACTCACTAGGACCTTACCATTAAGTGTATAAGTCCTGCTAAGATTTGCTTTCCCAAAATGCAGCACCTCACATTTATCTGAATTAAACTCCATCTGCCATTTCTCAGCCCATTGGCCATCTGGTCCAGATCCTGTTGTAATCTGAGGTAATCCTCTTTGCTGTCAGAAGGCCCAGTTCACCAGCTCTGGAGATGTGTCAACATCCATGAATAGATTGCTTTACAAATGATAATAAAGCTCTCACCTGCCTTGTTCACCTGCACTTGACATGCTGAAGGAACTGTGCTACGTACATCCAAATTGCTTCGCTTAAGCCCAGATATGCCAGAATGTAGCATGTGTATGTATATAAATGCCAGGAAGTGTAAAAAAAAAGTTACGTGGCCTACAGGAGCTGTCACATGTAACACAGTCTGCCACTTACACCATTAGTGAAACTCGCCATCTCACATCTTGGTAATGAATCATGTCAGGGTGAATCCAAACAGGAAGAACTTTGTGTCCACACACAATGTACCTTTTGTCACTATACGTATCTCTTTTGGTTTTGCATTCCCTTTCCAAAGTTATTGCCTCACCTTTATTTCCCAACAACTTTTGCCTTTGTCATCAACGTGGGACACACGGATTTGCATTTGAGCCTTTAAAAGCTGTAATTTTCCTTGTTGTTTTAAGTTAGACATCATGTCCCAGTTGCTAACTTAGTTGCACTTCACAATGATGAGGAACTTGTCCTTGTTCCTGTTTTTCTAAGCCACCTGAGGTCACACTGATTGACCAATGAAGGAAGTAAAAAGCTGGGCAGAAACTAGTATGAACTATTGAGTATTTGTGCACAGTTTTGGAAATGTTTCATGTTTGATGCCACTGGGAGAAACCAGTGTCTCCTTATTAGTTTTATTGAGAAATGGCCACGTTCGGGAGCACTTATAGGAAGCTGGGCAGCTACGTCTGGACTGGATTTTAACCGTCTTGTCCTTGAATTTGCAGCCACATGGGATCAATGTGGATTTCACCAGTTTCCTCATTTCCCTTCCCCCACCACCTTATCCCAGTCCCAAGCCTCCAACTCGGCACCATCCTCTTGACCTGGCCATTTTCCTTCCCATCCATCCACTCACCCTCCTCTCTGACCTATCCCCACCTTCATCTGCCTAATAAATTCCCAGCTACCTTCCACCCAGCCCCACACTCCTACCATTTATCTCTCAGCCCCCCCAGCACACAAGCCTCTTTCCTGATGAAGGGCTTATGCCTGAAATGTTGACTCTCCTGCTCCTCAGACTCTGCCTGACCCTCTGTGCTTTTCCAGCACCACACTCTTGAATCTTGTGTCTGAATACAAAGTTCATTACTGACGGAATGCTGCATTGTCAGAGACGCTGTCTTTCAGATACGCTGTTAAACTGAGGCTCAGTCTGCCCTCCGAGTTGGGCAGAACAGATAACATGGCACCATTTCAAAATAATTTTGATTTGATTTGATTTTTGTCACATACATCTAAGTACAGTGAAAAGTTTTGTTTTGCACGCAGTATCGGTGGATCATGATATACAAGGACATACAGATCACTGGGTGCTTAAACAGAGTGAGGCATACAAGGTTACATCTGCACAGGAGGGGCACAAAAGCAAAGTCAACATTAGATTTGGAATTGGAGAGGTCCATTCACAATCTAATAACAGTGAGGAAGAAGCTGTTCTCAAACCTGTTGGTGCATGTGTTTAAGCTTCTGTATCTTCTGCCTGATGGAAGAGCTTGGAAGAGATCATTACCGGTGTTGGAGGGGTCTTTGCTGATATTGGCAGTGTTTCCACAGCAACAAGAACTGTAAGTGGAGTCTGTGGATGGTCTGGGCTGTGCACACCACCTTCTGTAGTATCTCACAGTCCTGGGCAGAGTAGTTGCCGTACCAGGCCATTATGCACCCAGATGTGTGGTGCAGCTGTAAATGTTGGTAAGCGTCCATATGGACATGCCGAATTTCCTAAGCCTGCTGAGGAAGAGGAGGTGTCGTTGTGCCTTCCTGACTGTCACACACACATGGGAGGTCCAGGACAGATTGCTGTTCATGGTCATTCCTAGGAACTTGACACTCTCAATTCTCTCCATCTCAGCTCTGCTACAGCACTCTTTCCATACTGACCTTTGTGTTCAAGGACAAGACGGTTAAAATCCAGTCCAGATGTAGCTGCCCGGCTTCCTATAAGAGCTCCCAAATGTGACCATTTCTCCCAGTGACATCAAACATGAAACATTTCCAAAACTGTGCACAAATACTCATTTGTTCACACTAGCTTCTACTGCAGGGTATGTCCTCCTCTTTTCTTCCTGAAGTCAATGATCAGTTCTTTAGTTTTGCCAACATTGAGAGAGGGGTTGTTATCTTTGCACCATGACACCAAGCATTCTATCTCCCTCCTGTATTCCAAAATAACAGGAGGGCAGTTATCTCTGATCCCTGGCCAGTGTAAGTCCCTTAATCGACATCACACAAAAAAATCTATCGTCTGGGTGATTAGTATATCAACAAAGAGGCAGTTGGCCATCCAGCCCCTCAAAGCTGCTATCCTGTTTAATAAGATCATGCCTGATCTGATTGTAACCTCATATCCACATTCCTGCCTGTCCCCAAAAATCTTTGACCTATTTTGTTAACCAGAATCTATCCATCTCAGCCTCAAAAAATATGAACGCACTCTGCTTCCATCCTGTTTACAGGAGGAAAGTTCAATCCGAGTGAAAGAAATTGACACATCGCTGTTTTAAATGGGTGTCCCCTTATTTTTAAACTGTGACCCCTAATTCTAGATTCTCCAACAAGAGGAATGACCCTCTTTATATTCAGCCTGTCAAGTCCTCTCCAAATCTTTTTATACGTTTCAATCAAGTCACCACTTAAATCTCTAACTGCAATGATTACAAACTTAGTCTCTGCAAACTTTCCTCATCATACAACACCTGCTCTCCTTCCTCCATTCCAGGTACTAGTCTAGTAAACCTACCTTCTTGGCCATTGCTGACTAGGCCAGTATTTATTACCCATCCCTCTTTGCCTAAAGGGCAGTTGAGAGTCAACCACATTGAGGCAATGGCCTAGTATACTATCACTGGACTGTTAATCCGGAGACCCAGGTAATGGTCTGAGGACCTGAGTTCAATCCTGCCATGACAAATGGTGAACTTTGAATTTAATAAAAAAGCACTGGAATTAAGGCCTGATGGTGACCGTGAATCCATTACTCATCTGTCAGGGAACACCCATCTGGTTCACTAATGCCCTTTATGGAAGGAAACAGCCATCCTTACCTGGTTTGACCTACATGTGACTCCAGACCCACAGCAATGTGGTTGACTTTTAACTGCACTCTGGGCAATTAGGAGTGGGGTAATAAATGCTTCTGAGCCAGTGACACCCTCATCCTGTGAATGGATAAATAATAATTGCTATGGGTCTGGAGTCGTGTGTAGGCCCAGTTGAAGTAAGGATGGCAGACTTCCTTCCCTAAAGGTCAAGAAGGTGGGAATTTCTTGACAACTGACAATGGGGAACAGCTGGATGAGTGGCTGATTCCCAGAGGACGACGATGCCAACAGTGTGGGTTCAATTCCTGCACACCACCTTAACCTTGCCCCTTCACCTGAGGTGTGGTAACCTTCAGGCTAAACTCTCCACCTGTCCTCTCTCTCTCTCTCTCCTTCTTTAACATGAGGTGGCGACGCCAATGTTGAACTGGGGTGGACAAGGTCACAAGTAACATGACTCCAGGTTATAGTCCAACAGGTTTATTTGAAATCACAAGCTTTTGGAGCGCTGCTCCTTCATCAGATGAAGTGACTTTACATCAGTTTCAGTTCCCATTCATTATGTCAGCCTGGGAGAGGTGGCAGGGGAGATATGGGGGAAGTGGCAGGGGAGATATGGGGGAAGTGGCAGGGGAGATATGGGGGAGTTGGCAGGGGAGATATGGGGGAGTTGGCAGGGGAGATATGGGGGAAGTGGCAGGGGAGATATGGGGGAGTTGGCAGGGGAGATATGGGGGAGTTGGCAGGGGAGATATGGGGGAAGTGGCAGGGGAGATATGGGGGAAGTGGCAGGGGAGATATGGGGGAGTTGGCAGGGGAGATATGGGGGAGTTGGCAGGGGAGATATGGGGGAAGTGGCAGGGGAGATATGGGGGAGTTGGCAGGGGAGATATGGGGGAGTTGGCAGGGGAGATATGGGGGAAGTGGCAGGGGAGATATGGGGGAAGTGGCAGGGGAGATATGGGGGAGTTGGCAGGGGAGGTATGGGGAGTTGGCAGGAGAGATATGGGGTAAGTGGCAGGGGAGATATGGGGGAGTTGGCAGGGGAGATATGGGGGAAGTGGCAGGGGAGATATGGGGGAGTTGGCAGGGGAGGTATGGGGAGTTGGCAGGAGAGATATGGGGTAAGTGGCAGGGGAGATATGGGGGAGTTGGCAGGGGAGATATGGGGGAAGTGGCAGGGGAGATATGGGGGTGTAGGAGAGGAGATACGGGGGTGAGGGGTGGCAGGTGACTTTGTGACTTCACCTGATGAAGGAGCAGCGCTCGAGAGCTTGTGAATTTAAATAAACCTGTTGTACTATAACCTGGTGTGGTGTGACTTCTGACCTGCTTCTTTGAAGGTGTTGCATTGGGCGACCTGCTGGGGTTTGTGAATGAGTATAAAAAGCAAGTCTATCTCTTTTTTTGGTGATGTGTGGCACTGAAGTGGTCGCTGTGCCTTTAAGTGAAGGGTTGGTTGGTTGGTGTGTGTGCGTGCGTACATTGAGAGACAGGTCTCTGTTTGGCAGCCAGCTGGAATGAGAAGGGAAGGGATTCCCAAATGAGTGCGTTGCTCTCACATGATGTTTACTGAACTGGAGGTTGGGAACGAATGCACGAAAGCGGCAAGAAGCAATATCTCAGGCTGGGAATCTGCTTCCTGAATGCTGGGATAAAACAACATGTAATCTGAGGAAGAATTGGAGAAAGTTTGAACAAACAGCCACATGACGAGTGAAGTATTTAAACCAACTTGAATGGAACTGGCTGTCCTTGTAACTAGTGGCTAATCAGCGCTGCTTCTTTTTAAACCGAAAAGATATACTTTTTTGCAAAGTGCTGGATGCAATTTGAGTCCCTGGTTTTGCAAATATGCTGACTGTGCCCCAGACAGAGGTTTACACGTATGAGAAGGTTGTCATTGTGCTGTCCTGTTGTAGCTCCTGCCTGGGTTCCTTGCTGATTATTGGCACTCACTGCTGGTGGCCAGAGCTCAGGACCAGAGCTCGCCAGCTCCTGGTCTACCTCTCCCTCGCTGACCTGCTGTCGGCCGCCTCCTATTGCTATGGGGTGCTGCGGGATTTCCAGAGCTCCACCTGGGACTGTGTGCTGCAGGGAGCCGTGTCCACCTTCGCCAACACCAGCTCCTTCTTCTGGACAGTGGCGATCGCAGTCTACCTGTACCTGCTGCTGGTCAGGTCGGAGCGGGCTCTCGCTGATAGCCTGGTACTCTGGTTTCACGCTGTGAGGTAAGGCTGGACTCTTGGGGAGTTCGTGTTTATGCTTTTGTTGGATATTTTCAAAATGAATTTGTTCCCCACCTCCCCTTCCCCCATTCCCCATATCTCCCAATCCCCCCATATGTCGTCTCTTACACCTCTTCACCCCCCCCATATCACTGCTGCCACCCCCCACTATATCTCCCTTGTCACCCCCCCCCCCCCTCCACCACAGTGTCTTCTCTGCCATTCCCACTCTCCCCTGCCACCTCCCCCTCCCTAGGCTGCCATAATGAATGGGAACTGAAACTGAGGTGAAGTTAGGGATTTGCCAGCTGCGGGTTAGGCTGTTGTTTGACAATGTTGAGGTTGGCTCACTTGACTGGGTTAGGCTGCTGTCTGTGTGGGGAGGGGGGCTCTGGTGTTGGGATCTCCTGGTTCGAAGTTAGACTGCAGCCTGTCAGATTGTGTTGGGTTTGCCTCACTGAACTGACTTGGACTGCAACCTGAGGGGAGATTGGGTGTGTGGTGGTGAAGGGGGGAAGAGATGGAGGCTCCAGTTCGAGTTAGACTGATGCTGACTCTGAGCTGAGCAAATGCACATTGCCGAGTGATGCCAACAGCGTGGGATCAGTCCCACACTGGCTGGGGTTACCATGAAGGACTCTCCTTCTCAACCTCACCCCTCACCAGAGGTATGGTGAACCCCCAGGTTAAACCACCACCAATCATCTCTCTTTAGTGAGAGCACAGCCCTATAGTCTGCTAAGACTAATGTGGCTTTGTCTGTCACTTTGTGTTGTCAGCAATTCTCACCTTAAAACAAATCTGGCAAACATTGCACTTTATATTCATACCATTTTTTTTAAAATTGGGAAGTTGGATGTGAAACTGGAAATTGGTTGCTCTAGATTATCTCATTTGACTAGAGTTTGAAAGTCCAACCTCAATAACCTATTATTGAAAGGCTCGCTTATTGTAAGAATTTCTCTAGGTTGTATCATTTTATTATTGATTTTTAAACTCCAGTCTCTACCTCTTTCAGTTGTCATAAAAAGAAGTTAATGTAATACCAAAGTTGTATATTTTGGAGGTTCAGCTGTCAATGAAATGAATAAAAAGTAATTGGGAAGATGGAAGTTTTGTAATGTTTGGTGATTCACCGCACTCTGAAGTTTTCAGCTTGAATGTCTGCTTTGTGACTAACCTCTGCTGAGTCAATGAAAGCTTACTTCCATCGCCTGGAGGAAGGGAAAAAATATATCAGGTTTTATATCTCTAGTTTTGTACAGTAAAGCAGGCAGGTTCAAAAGGGAGAGTGTGGTGCTGGAAAAACGCAGAAGGTCAGGCAGCATCCGAGGAGCAAGAGAACCAATGTTTTGAACATAAGCTCTTTATCATCAGGAATTATGCTCAAAACGTTGATTCTCCTGGTCCTTGGATTCTGCCTGATTGGCTGTGTTTTCCATCACCACACTCTTCAACTCTGATCTCCAGCATCTGCAGTCCTCACTTTTTCTCCCAGGTTCAAGAGGGAGTGTTAGCCTTCATGGTGAACCTTGCATTGTCGAATAGCTGGTGATATTCATCATCTTGACTATAGAGAATAGCCACTGTGGCAAGGAACTCCATTATATAGCCTAAGTAAGAGAGAAATTGGAGGAAGGAGTTAAAGTACTTTGAACAATAGAGGTTACAATTAATCTGCATCTTTGCAGATTACTAAAGTTGTTTGGAAGACTGAGGTTCAGGTGAGAATTCAATTTTAAAAAGCGCACATTTCGAAAGTGAGGATGACTTCCTGTGAGAGTTTATTCTGTGAAGATGCTGGTTCGGGCTAGGGTGAATTGTCAGTGCTGGAAGCTTCTGGGCATTTTCTGTTCATTTCAGTGCACCGATTGCACCCTGGCCTCCTTTTCTGTCCCATTAAACTTTGGGAGAGGTGGTCATTTTCTCAAACAAAATTTATGATGGTTAGGTATTGTACCAACTCCTCCAATATGTTGATTTCGATCACCACATTCCAAATCATTGCTCCTAGTTTTGATCACTGTTACATGACCCACCTCTTTTTAAACTAATGTAGCCAATTCAATGATAGGGAAGTGTTGATTTCTTGCACACTCCCTTGTCTCCATACACTGCATTGCCCCCTCCACCCCACAACACACAGAGAGAGATAGACAGAGACACACACACGTTCCAATGAAGAGCAGATACACTGCAGAACGCGGTAACCAGCCTGACTCTGGAGAACTTGCAGTAATCAGACTCTCCTGCCCAAACACGCCACCAACAGGAACACCCTTCCCCGCTGTCAATTGAGCTCTTGCCAACAAGTAGGTGAGGCATTGCAGCTATACCAAATCCCAACCCATCCTCTCCTCTCAGCCACACCACCTGGTTCCCGGTAGGGCCAGGGATAACTAACATGAGCCCTGAATAATTGCCCCCACTCCCTGACTCCTGCAGCTGTCAATGCTCTGGCCACTTGTTGTGTTGACTGACTCAAAGGACAGTGATTGTAGTGATACTCGAATCAGAGACTTGAGTTATTAGCTGACACCATCAGTTATTACTGAAGGAGGTAGGATGGTGTCTTGGGTGAGATGTTAAACTGAAGCCTGGTCTGCTTCAGGTATGGGTCCTATCACATAAGATAGAGGAGCACTATGAAACTATTTGGTCCATCGAGTTTCCTCTACTATTCCATCACGGCTGATATGTTTCCCAACCCTACTCTCCTCCCTTCTCCCTCTAACTCTTGATCCCCTTACCCATCAAGAACCAACAATCTGTCTTAAATACACACACTCTTCTGCCACAACCAGAGATTCGCCAACCTCTGGCTGAAGAAATTCCTCCTCGTCTCAGTTCAAAAGGGTCATCTCTTCACTCTGAGGCTATGCCCCTGGGTCCTAATCTCTCCTACAGTACTAGTAGAAACATCTTCTCCGTGTCCACTTTATCCAGGATTCTCATAATTCTGTAAGTTTCAATCAGATCGCCCCCAACCTCGTCTTTCTAAACTCCATTGAGTACAGACCCAGAGTCCTTATCCACTCCTCATACGAAAAGCCCTTCAACCCCGGGAGTAGTCTTGTAAACCTCCTCTGGACTTCCTCCAACACCAACACATCCTTCCTTCGATACGGAGCCCAAAACTGCTCACAACATTCCGAACGCAATCTGGCCAGAGTGGAATGCACCAGATTGCTGTAGGGTATTTTCTCAGTTGCATGGGCAATATTTAACCCTAAACCAGCATCTCAGAAACGGCTCATTTAGTTATTAATAATGTGATGGTATGTAGGAATTTGGGGTGTTGTAATTGACCGCTTTAATTCCTACATTACAACATTGACTGCACTGGTACTTCATTTGCTGTGGATCTCGATTAGTGCTACATGAATTATTTCTTATTTCGTTCTGTGATGCACATGGTATTCAATTCACAACTGAGCCACACTTATACCCAATCCCACTTGTAAGGTTTTGTTTGTAGAAATTTCACAAATTTTCACATGTTGTTAAATGAGTTGTTCTTTGCTTCAGTAGCTGGTACCAGCAACACTCAGGGATCAGATTTTTCCATTTTCGAGGTCTCGAAGTAGAATTTGTCGATTATTCATTAAACATTTCAAGCCTTTCCTGACTCTCATACAGGACAAGTGAGTAGGTTTCTGTGAATCATAGAGATGTACAGCATAGGAATGGAGCCTTCAGTCCAGCTCATCCACGCTGACCATCCTAAATAAATCTAATCCCATTTGCCAGCATTTGGCCCATATACCTCTAAACCTTTCCTATTCATATACCCATCCAGATGCCTTTTAAATGTTGTAATTGTACCAGCATCCACCACCTCCTCTGGCAGCTCATTCCATGCACACACCACCCTCTGTGGAAAAAGTTGCTCCTTAGGTCCCTTTTAAATCTTTCCCCTCGCACCCTAAACCTATGCCCTCTAGTTTTGGAATTCCAAACCCCTCAACCCTGACAACATCCTTGTATTCAAACTCAAAATGCTCAGTCTTTACTCCCCTCTGCAGAGATTTGGTGACTCATTAGTCATCTCTGTCTAATGAGAGGAGCTCCAGTCCAGTGGGATTGTGACAATTTTACAAATAAGTCCACTTTCTGTCCGTGCGCTGTGTGCGTGCCTTCTCTCAACACTTGCAGCTGTAGTGATTGTAATGAGGTCAGCCAGGTGGTCCTCCTAGAATGAGTTCTCTGACTGGGGCTGTTAAGCTGGTCCCATCAGGGAGCCCTGGCTGACAGATGTAAACAGGAATGTCAGGGGTTCTGCTCTGAGCTAGCTAGGTCAATCATGTGCTATGCATGTGTAAGTAAAGGGTGACTTGAAACCAGCTGCCTTGGAGTTAATTCAGCAGTATTTTTAGAAAATGGCTTAAATGTTTATTGTGTAAGCTAACCCTGCTTGCTCAGTTTCCTTTATTCCTTCAGAGGGATTTGGCTGGGCTAGCATTTATCCCCCATTCCTAATTGTCCAAACGCAGATATCCTAAATAAATCTATTCCCATTAGTCAGCCAAAGGGCACTTAAGAATTTACCAAATGGCTGGGTCTGGAGTCACGTGTAAGCCAGACCACACAGAGTTGGCAGTTTCCTTCACTGAAGGGAGCCAGATGGGTTTTCCCTGAAAGTCAATATTGAACTCTTGACTGGAGACTTTTATTGAATTCTGATTCCACCATCTGCTACAGCAGGATTTTAACCTGCCTTTTCAGAACATTAGCTGGGTCTCTGGACTGTTTTAGCAATAATAGCATTAGGCCACCTCTACCTGCTAGAGTGTAATAAGGTGTACAGCAAGCAGTATACACGTTCTGGTTTGAGTCAGCTGTGTTTTGCAAACTAATAAAGAATTCCTCCCGAAAAATGTATTCCTGGAACTGCAAGAATTATGCTAAAAGTCTGGCTTGTTATCTGGATATTTGCCGGGAGTTACTACCATGTTGATGTGTTCCATAACAGTGCAAGTATGCCGTATCTCATAAAACCTCTCCTTTCAAACAACAGACAGGACTGTCTGTGTTGTGCTGGTTAATTCAGTGCAGTCCAGATCATGTCTTGCCCCACATCAGTGCTGGGCCCTCCTCTCACCATGGATTATTAGGTTATTGTTGTACTATCTCTTAAGCCAGTGAATGAGTTGAAGAAAGGATTTGCCGGCGTTACTAATGAAAGACAATCTCTTTGTTTTGCAGTTGGCTCGTGCCTCTCCTCATCACTGTGGCTGCTGTCAGCCTGCAGAAGATCGGCTACGATGCATCAGACGTGTCAGTGGGCTGGTGCTGGGTCAGTATCCAGGCAGAAGATCACGTCTTGTGGATGCTGCTAACAGGCAAAATTTGGGAATTTATAGCTTACATCACCCTGCCAACTCTTTACATCCTCATTAAGAAGCACATCTACAAAGCGGTAAGGGGAGGTTTTGCTATAGCACTGTGCGGAGACACAGGCAGATCTGACTTCTAAAGATCAGAGTTTGTGAAGATTTGAATTTCTTGTCCCAGCTACTGATAGAAGCTCAGTTATGCAATTAATTTGGGAGAAATGAGAGCCTAACTAGAGAGATTTGTAACTTACCTTTTTCAGCAATACGATGAGACGTCTCAGGAGAAGGTGGGATTTGAACCCAGATCTTCTGCTTCAGAGGTAGGGACACTATCACTGTGTCACAGGAGACTCTAGAGCCTAGAAGGCTTACCAACCAACCACCTAAAGGTGATATATATCAACTATTATCAGCTGCTTCAGAAATGTTTGCTGGTTGGTCTCCAATCCACTTAACGATTGTGTAAAAAGGTACAGTGCAGGAAGCCATTCAGCCCGTAATGCCTGCACTGTCTCTTTATAAAAGCAACATCATTTCTTGTCAATCTCCTGTCTTTTTCCACATTATTTCTCTCCAAATACTCTCTTGAATGCCATCGTTGAGTCTGCCTCCTTCCAGGCAGTGCCTTCCATACCCAAACCACTTTCAGAATGAATAGTTTTTTTCACCTCACCATTGCTTCCTTTGAACATCACTTCTAATCCACACCCTCTTGTTCTTCTTCCTTTGAGTGGGAGCAACTTCCCCCTATTTACCCTGTCCAGCCCGCTTATGGTTTTGTAATCCACTATCAGATCTCTGTCACCTTCTCTTCAAGGAGAACAGTTCCAATGTCTTCAATCTATCCTCATTATTGACGTTTCTCATTCCCGGAACCATTCTTGTGAATCACTTCTGCACTCACTCAGTGTGTTCACATCTTTGCTAAAATGAGGCACCCAGAACTCTGCACTGTACACTAGCTGAAGTCTAAACAGTATCTTGCACAAGTTCAATGTCATCTCGTTGTTCTTATACTCTATACCCCTATGAACAAAGCCAGGGACACTGCATTTTTGACCTGCTTCTCTCTCCACTATCCTGTTACCTTCAACGATCTACACACATAATTTCTAAATTTTCTTTCCCAAGGTTTTAATTCCTGTTTCAGTCAATATTTTGGTACTTTTCCTGGGTGCTGGTTTGGTGAGTGGATGTGTCTCGTGCATTCTTAATTGAAGTTTTTCCTAAATTGATATCTTGCATTTGCATGTTTTGTTTTGTTTCAGTTAAACATTTGTATAAGATTTGAAGTTATTTGCAATTATGTACTTTGTTTTCATACCTGGATTTGAGAGGAAACTTTGTTCTATCCAGAACTCCTTTGCCCTGCACAGGAAGACTGTCTTGGGCAGGAGGAAAGTGAGATATTGTTGGGGTATACTGAGGCTACACCATAAGTTTTAAGGAGAGGCGACACCGGTAATTATTCCAACAAGTTACAATCTCAATTACGTACCCTGCTGGTTGACAGCAGAGTTCAGTCAAACAGCGAGTGACTTCTAAATAAAGTTCAAGAATATCTGCAGGTAAGGATCTAATGAATAAGATAATTGCATTATAAATTTTAAAACAATTGGCAATGGATTCAAGGGGAAAATGAGAAGTTTATAATGCAAAGAGTTATGGTCTGTAGTACCACTGTCATAAAGGATGCTACCAACAAACTGAATAATTTGCAAAGTAAAAGGAATGAGGAAAATTGTAGAGGTGGGATAGGTATGGCGAAGGGGATTAATTAAACAAATTCTTCAGGGACTTGTACAATCGGAGTGGATCAAATGGCCTCCTGTCCTGTAAGATTATAGGTGTTCGCAAGCACCCCCGCCTCCCAAAAAAAACCTGGCCTTGAGGTGATTCTAGAGCGGCATCCCAGCCTCCAGGTGAAGCCTGGCACGGACTGGAGATGAGATGCCACCATGGACTGGGTTGGAAGGACTGTTGGGCTGAACTTTTCTTCATTTTTCTATTTTCTAACTTATTCCTGTGATCTGTAATGCTTGACATTTTATTTCTTTAATTTTTTTTCCCCTAAGAACTTGTACTGAAGAATCTAGTACCTTGTACCTAAGGTGGTGCCTTGTAAACTTTTCGCTGCAACAATAAAACTAATCCAATTCAATCTGAAACATTTTGAGGAATGCCTCAGAACAGCCTCAGGAGAGCTCTGTAATGCGAATCTGCTGTTCAGTTCAATGTTTATTCAGCATTGTTGCTTAGTCCATGTGTAACAGAGTTAAAAATCACATGACACCAAGTTATGGTCCAATAGGTTTGGAAGCACCAGCTTTCAGCGCACTGTTCCTTCACTAGTTATCCGATGAAGGAGCAGAGCTCGGAAAGCTAGTGCTTCCAGATAAACCTGTTGGACTATAACCTAGTGTTGTGTGAGTTTTAACTTTGTCCATCCCTGATACTGCAGGCAGAGACAGGGCTCACTCAAATGAGGCCTGAAGAATCTCTACAAGCCTGATTATTGCTTGACAGGCAGTACCAATATCCTGCTGCTTCTATTTGAAGGTCTACACTTTTCAGTCTCCCTGTGACAGTTACAGGATATTGTGAGAAAAAATTTTGGTGATTGGGTTTGGAATGATAAAAATAATGTGTACAAGAGTTTTAACTGGCGCTTGGGTAATGGCTTTAACTGGCATTTGGGTAATCTCATGTGAAGTGTCACATTTTTGGGATGTTTGTATATTGTGACTGTAATCATTATGCTGTTATGATCCCATCAGGCAGATCCCGGGATGAAACAAGCTTGCTAGATTTTGTTTTTTTTTAATGTTTAACATGGTGGTCATTCACTGAAATGTAGACAAAGATTTTATTTTGGTTTAGAATAATTGAGGATTGATTTAGCATCGAAAGGTGAGAGGCTGATAGTTGTCTCAGGGCAATTTTGGAGGAGAGCTTGGAAGCAGAAGCAAACATGATTTTGCTCCTGTAAAGGAGTATAGGGGATTTCAGGGAAGGCACAGTTTATTTTTATTCATTTACCAGATGTGGACGTTGCTGGCTACGCCAGCATTTATTGCCCATTCCTAATTCATAGCAGAGTAGAATCCCTACAGTGTGGAAGCAGGCTGCTGAGTCCATCAAGTCCATACCGACCCTCTGAAGAGGATCCCACCCAGACCCTAGCCCCCTACACTATCCCTGTAACCCTGCCATTCCCCATGACTAACCCACCTAACTTGCACAGCCCCAGGCACTGTGGGCAATTTAGCATGGCCAATCCACCTGACCTGCACATCTTTGGACTGTGGGAGGAAACCTGAGCACCCTGAGGAAACCCATGCAGATGCACGGAGGACAGTTAAGAGTCAAGTATCTTTATTGCTATTAAATAAAATGTTTTATTTTTCTCTCAAAGAATTAATTTAATTTCAAATTGAACCATTTCAGATCTTTATTAAAAAGAGAAAATTGAAACTGAAAAGCCAGCTGCATTGCTGTGGATCTGGAGTCACATATAGGCCAGACTGGGAAAGGTGGACAGGGTAAATATTTAATAGTTGCCACCCACAGCATTCATCAAGATCCAAGCAAGATTTCTGTTTATGAAAGTGATGTTGGCACCTGTGTGTTTAAGAGTTAGGCCTGTGCCACAGATTAATTTGGGATAAATCAGTGACTCTCAAAAGCCATCAGTTATGTATTTGGAACCAAAACTAATGCTTTAGTCAAAACGGAGAAACTCAGCATGTCTGGCAGAATCTGGAGAGAGAAAGAGAGAGAAAATCTGAGGTAATGGCTTGAGTCTGGTATGACTTCTTCAGGACTGAAAGGGTGGAAAATGATGGGTGTTATGCTGTTGACAGTGGGGGAGGAGGAATGAATGGATGCAGATTGTAAGGGGGCCCAGAGCAAAAGACAAAAGGGAATGGTAAAGGAATGATAGAGATGTAAAGTGGGTGTGAATAGGAGATAGTGGTTTGTTCCACTGAAGCCTATACCCTTCAATGCTGTAGCCTTTCAGAATTGACAAACAGCAATGATGTGGAATGATCAATTAGACAGAGGGAACTGACTGATTCAGAATACATTTGTTTCCCCTTCTCCATATAAAAATGCTTGAAGAGACTGATGCAAAAAAATCTAATTCATCCCCATAAATATCAATCCACTGAGAATGTAACTGAGAGGCCGGAGAGCCCAGCAGCCACTAACATACCCCGAAGTTTCCTTTAACAGTAAACCAGAAGGTTTTTACACAAAATGATTGAATGGCGGAGTGGACTCGATGGGCCGAATGGCCTTACTTCCACTCCTATGTCTTATGGTCTTATGGTCTTAAATCAAGCTAGCTAAATATGGAACTCATGTCGAAAGATCTTAAAACACACAGCAAAACAAACTGTCCATCACCGTAATATTACAGTGATTCAAATCCAGAGAAATTACCCTTCTATATCAAAACTTAGGGCTGAGCCTTGTCAGAAAAAACCCATTTGATTCACTCCTGTCCTTTAGGGAAGAAAACTGCCATCTTTACCTGGCCATGCCTCCATGTGACTCCAGACTCACAGCAATGTGGTTGACTCAACTGCCCTCTGAGCAATTAGGGATGGGCAATAAATGCTGGTGTAGCCAGTGATGCCCACATCCCATGAATGAATGAATGGCTTTGTCATTTTTGATGATTTTAATGGAGAGTTTGTCCATACGGGCCAGGTATGTTTTCTCCGTCTCTTCTACCTAAGCTCACCTCATTACCTATGCCCCACACACCTCTGATGGGTTTTATGCTGTTGACAGTGGGAGAGGAGGAACAAGTGGATGCAACTTGTAAGGGTGTCCAGAGCAAAGATTAGATTAGATTCCCTACAGTGTGGAAACAGGCCCTTCGGTCCAACAGGTACACACCGACCCTCCGAAGAGTAACCCACCCAAACACCTTTTCCCCTCTAACTAATGAACCTAATTGACAAATAAGCATGGCTAATTCACCTGTCCTGCACATCTTTGGACTGTGTGAGGAAACCGGAGCACCCGAAGGAAACCCACGCAGACACCAGGAGAATGTGCAAACTCCATACAGACAGTCACCTGAGGTTGGAATCGAACCCAGGACCCTGGTACTGTGAGGCAGCAGTGCTAACCACTGAGCTACCGTGCCGCCCCAAACCTCAGTGCGTTCTCCCATTCCACCACCAGTAGAAGTATCATGCACTGTGGCTGTTTCCAGGATCCCAGACATCGACTCCCTCTTTAGATCCTAACTGTGCTCCTGCTCAATCCCTGGCAGTGTGCAGCTGCTCTGTGCAGTTCATATCAATTTCCCCCAGACAGAGGGAACTTGGCACACTGCCTTGCTGATAGGGACCTGAAGGTCCTGGTGGGCACGGGCTTCACCCATGAAGCATGCTCTGAAATGATGGTGCTTAGGCCAGAGGAACCACCTGAACCTCTAGGGGTCACTAAGTGTGAGTAAGCAACAGTTCTCTTCACCTTCCTCTATTCCTCCTCAATTTGCCTCTTGGATAGCTGCAGAGGTTTTTTTTTCAGCACACTGTTCCAAGCACGTGGGTCATAAAATTCCTACAGTGTGGAAACGGGTCCTTCGGCCCAACAAGTCCACACCGGCTCTCCGAAGAGTAACCCACCCAGACAGACTCCATTACTCTATATTTCCCCTGACTAATGCACCTAACCTCCACATCCCTGGACACTATGGGCATGGCCAGTTCACCTAAGCTGCACATGTTTGGACTGTGGGTGGAAACCAGAGGCCTGGAGGAAACCCATGCAGTCACACACAGTCACCCAAGGCTGGAATTGAATCTGGGTCCCTGGTGCTGTAAGGCAACAGTGCTAATCACTAAGCCACCGTGCCACAGTGGTTGCACTGAAACAAAATGGCGATAATTACTGCCGCTGGTTGAACTAACCAATTATTGATAGAAATGCTGACTCAGCTGAAATAACTGAGGGCAGACAAACTGGATCTCACCTCTTTTTATCCCCCCCTCCTCTTCCACACACCACCTCCCTTCTCTCCGTCATAACCATGGTATCCTTCCAGTTTAGTCCATTAAATGACTTTCTCTGTGAACTAAAACTTTTCCATTGAATCTCACTCTGTGTGAATTAAAACATTACGACCCAAATGCCAGGACTAGGAAACAAAGACTGTCTGTCGCAGTAGTGTCCCTTTAAACCATCTGAGTTGTCATGTGTCCCTGAAAGTGTATTTGTCCCTGTCCCATGCCAGTTATTTACAATTTCTAATCTAATCCTCAAGGCTTAGACAGAATTAGGCACATTCCATATTAGATTTCCCCTTTTCCTTTAAAGTGAAGAATGACCTGATTAAAGCAAAGCTAATGTAAAGCATTTTATTTTCAAATTTTACCCACAACGTGTTAATCCTTTCTTTTCGCGTCTGAAAGATTGCAGCAACATCTCCCTGATAATCCTTCCCTGTGGCTTGGTGAACAATGCCGCGTTCATGCTGAGGCTCCCAGCCAGTCAAAGGGGGAGGCAAACTGATTCGCATGCCTGTGGGACGCACTATAAATAGAATTTGTACTGGGAGTGTTTAATTCAAAGCCATTATGTTAAACCTCCCCTCCCCCCACCCACCCCCTACCAACCCTTCTCTAGGCCACAAGGATGGTGTTGGCACATTAGTTTAGTGACATGAGACCATCTGATCCTTTTTTTTTGCTTTCCCAGTGTGGTCTCGCCTTCATTATTCATGGATTTGGTGCCGAAGACTAGTTGCTTTAGATACGTGAACAAAAACAGAGGTTGCTGGAAAAGCTCAGCAGTTGAAAAGTTTGGCACTGGGAAAGCACAGCCAGTCAGACAGCATCCGGGGAACAGTAGAGTCGACACTTCAAGCGTCAGCTCTTCCTGATGAAAAACAAAGCCACTTGTTGCCAAGCAGAATTTGGCACAAGGAGACCTGTTTGGCACAAGGAGAATGGCCATCAAAAGCTTTCTGATGAAGGGCTTATGCCAGAAACATCGACTCTCCTGCTGCTCGGATGCTGCCTGACCGGCTGTGTTTTTCCAGCGACGCACTTTTTGACTCTGATCTCCAGCATCCGCTTTCTCCCGGAAAAGCTCATCGGGTCTGGCAGCACCTGTGAAGAGAAACCAAAGTTAACGTTTCGGATCGTGTGACCCTTCCTCAGAACTTCCTCCATTCTGAGGAAGGGTCACCGGACCTAAAAAGGTTAACTCTGATTTCTCTGCACAGATGCTGCCTGACCTGATGAGCTTTTCCAGCAACTTTGGGTTTTTGTTCCTGACTTACAGCATCAGCAATTCTTTTGGTTTTTGCTTTAGATACTTGCCTGCCCTCTTAAACATTTATGAAACAGTTCAAAGGCAGTGGCAGATTCATTCTTAGACTTTTTTTAAAAAAATCAGCATCATGGATAATCCTGAGAGGTATTCTCTCCCACGAGATGAAACAAAGCATGGCTGTAGAGCATTCTTATTTCCTTGTTGTCTCTACAATTACCGCAATATAAAATATCTTTCCATACTAACAATGATTATGAGTCATTTTCTGCTCTGTTCCTGGTGCCTCGACCCCTACCCACCCAGTGAGAGCTGAACATCACAGGCAAGGCCATCATTTGTCGCCCTGTCCCTAATTGCCCCTGAAAAGGTGATGGTGCGGCATATCTGTCGTATTTGGTACAACTGCATGATTTGACCAGGCCAATTTGGAGGGCACATGGCTCTGTGTGTGTGGATCCGCAGTCCCATGTAGGCCAGGTCTGCTGAAGATATAAAATTTCCTTCCCTCAAAGTCATTAGTGACATGGCTACCAAGGGTTGATTGAGTTAACATTCCACCAACTGCTGCAGGATTTGAACCTGTATCCTTAGAGCATTAACCTCAGCCTCTGTGCCATTACCACTACACACCAGGCATGTGACATTTTTCTCATCCTGTGCTATTCTTCTGTGCTGCTCTTCATCAGCCCTTATACTCGAAATGTTGACCCTCCCGCTTCTCAGATGCTGCCTGACCTGCTGTGCTTTTCCAGCACCACACTCTTGACTCTGATCTCCAGCATCCGCAGTCCTCATTTTCTCCCGGAAAAGCTCATCGGGTCTGGCAGCACCTGTGAAGAGAAACCAAAGTTAACGTTTTGGGTCGTGTGACCCTTCCTCAGAACTTCCTCCATTCTGAGGAAGGGTCACCGGACCTAAAAAGGTTAACTCTGATTTCTCTGCACAGATGCTGCCTGACCTGATGAGCTTTTCCAGCACCACACTCTTGACTCTGATCTCCAGCATCTGCAGTCCACACTTTCTCCTTTTATACAGGTATATGTTCAGTTGCTTTCTCTAATGTTTTTCATTTGTTCATTCGAGATGAGCATCGCTGGTGAGGCCAACATTTATTACCCACTGCTCATTGCCCTTGTGAAAGAGATGGTGAGCTGGTGCCTAGATTGGCTGCAGTCCATGTGTAATTTGTGGAAGGAATGGACCTATTACCTTAGAACCTGTGACATGCTCTTTGCCACACCATAGGTGCCTGGGAAAATCCTTTCAACACTTCAAACCTGCTTCACCGTTCTAAATTCTGACTGGTCTCCTTCTTCAACGCCATTTTCTTGCACTTTTCCCATGTCCCTTCAGGTCATTAGAATCTAGGAATCTATAATTTTTTTATTTTATTTTGTCAAATGAATTTGCCATCTGTATGGATCCATGTATGCTCAATCAAGTCTTGGTTAACACTCCTTCCAAGACGTATATCTTGTTGGGCATTGAGTGGTTTAGTACGGAAGGGAATACATTTCTTTAACATGAGTAAATACTTTATCGGTGTATATTTGAAGATCTAATGCAGGAGGGAAGTAAATGGCAGAACCCTTAGTAGTATCAACAGACAGAGTGAGCTAGGCATGTAGACTCACAATTCCCTGAAAGTGGATACAGTGGCCAAGAAGACATATGGCATGCTTGCCTTCATCAATCAGGACACACAGTATAAAAACTGACAAGTCACTGTTCAACTGCATAGAACTTTAGTTAGGCCTCAGTTGGTTGTACAGTTTTGGTTGCCACACTATAGGAAGGATGGAGAGGCTTTGGAGAAGGTACAGGAACGGTTTACCAGGTCGTCACCTGTTTGGAGGGTATCAGCTATGAGAAGAGATTGGGCAAACTTGGTTTGTTTTCACTTGAACTTTGAAGGATGATAGAAGTTTACAAAATTATGAGAGGGATGGACAGAATGGATAGTCAGAGTCTTTTTTTCAATTTCCCCAGGGTAGAAATGTCAACTCTGGGAGCTTGGGTTTGAATTAACAGAGAGTATGTTTAAAGGAGATGAGAGGCAAGTCTTTTACAACAGAGGGTGGGAAGTGCCTGGAATGCGCTGCCAGAGGAGCTGGTGGAGGCAGATACTGTAGCAGCATTTAAAAGGAATGTTGACAGATACATGAATAGGGATGGAATTGAGAATTAAGGGAAAAGGTTTTCCGTTTAGAACTGTGTTGTGTTGGCACAGTCTTAGTGGGCCAAAGGGCCTGGTCTTTGTCCTTGTTCAAAGCCAAGGGTAGAGCAGAGCATTTTCAATCAGTGAACTGGATGAACCGTGGCTTGCCTTAGAACAAACCTTCCTCCCTCCTCCATTAAACACTGTGACTCCTTTGGCTGGGCACCTAACCAGGTACCCACCCTCTGAGGTAACCATTCCCCAAAAGGGCAAGGAGTGCACATTCTAGACAAGGAGCTGTTAAGGTTATGGATAAACTCACGAGGCCTAACTATGTCAAGTGTCTCAAAGATCCAGTATGAGCTGAAGGGCTGAATGGCTGTCTCATTTTGAGCTGTAAGTTTCTGCGATTTGTGTTCTATTTGAGTATATTACCAGGTGTGTAACGCAGCCAAATGTTCATCCTCCTGTCCAAACAGGCAAATGTTAGATAAACGGTGGACAACAATTAGGTGGAAGCACTCTATAATTCTGGGGATAGCATCAGATTCCAGAATATTTCAAGCCACTCAACTCCTATTGTGGACTTTAAAAGATCAGTTTTTGCTGTAGCCCAACATTTTCTCTGTGCTTAATTACTAAATCTTGCAACTGTTGTTAAAATAGCCACTGGCAATGTGATTATGAGTACAGCATGTTATGCCTGGAATCTGGTAGCTTCTTGAGTAACTAGTAATTGGAATGTCATCAGAAGTACAAGAGCGATTTTCATTCTGTATTTATTTATTTCCTAACCGGTGAGTAGGGTAAGTAGAGAGTCAATATTTTATGAGAGAATTGAATTCTCTTCCTTAACCTTTCTGCACTCTCTCACACTCTCTGTCTCTTCTTTTGGAAATGTAGCTTAAAACAAACTTCTTTGGTAAAGATTTTGCTAGTGTGTTGCAAAGCCTCCTCCAGTGGCTTAGCGTCACATTTGGAAAGGACTCCTGTGAGATATTTTGGGACTTCAAGGATTGAATTGAATTGAGTTTATTGTCAGGTGTACTGGTACACAGTGAAAAACTTTCATCTTGCGAGCAATACAGACAGATCAGAGATAAGTAACATAGATAAGTAAATAATAGGTAAACAGCAGCAGAAACAAAAACACAGGTACAGGCGAATGTGAAGAGTTCAGTATTCTAACAACAGTAGGGTAGAAACTGTTTCAAAACCGGCTGGTACATGTGTTGAGGCTTCTGTACCTTCTCCCCCATGGTAGAGGTTGTAGTAAAACATTGCCAGGGTGGGATGGATTTTTCAGAATGCTGGCAGCCTTTCCTTGACAGCGGGCCTGGTAGATGGATTCTATAGATGGGAGGTTGGTAAAGAGAACTAGGTTGTTCTCAGTGCACCATTTTTCCAGGTCTTCTACCTCCCGTCTGTAGTCTATTTTGTTGTCATCTGAGATTCGACCAACTATGGTGGTGTCATCAGTGACTTGTAAATGGCATTAGTCTGGTATTTGGTGACACAGTCATAGGTATACAGTGAGTACAGTAGGGGACTGAGTACGCACCCCCGGACAGCTCCAGTGTTGAGTGTTAGTGAGGATGAAATATTGTCACCAATCTTCACTGATTGTTGCCTGTGGGTCAGGAAACTGAGGATCCAGTTGCAGAGAGTGGGGCTTAGTCCGAGATCACTAAGTTTAGTAATCAGTCTCAAGGGGAGAATAGTGTTGAAAGCTGGACTGTAGTCAATGAGTAGGATTCTAACATAGCTGTTCTTGCTGTCAAGATGTTCCAGGGAGGAGTGAAGGGCAAGTGATCTGGCATCTAACATGGATCTGTTGGTCTGATAGGCAAATTGGAGTGGGTCAAGAGTAGTGGGGAGGCTGGAGTTGATTACTGCCATGACCAGCCTTTCAAAGCACTTCATGACCATGAAGTCAGGGCCACTGGGTGGTAGTCATTGGGACATGCTCCATGGGCCTTCTTAGGCACAGGGATGATGTTGGCCCTCCTGAAACAGGCAGGGACAGTAGCCTGCTGCAGGGAGAGGTTGAAGATATCTGAGAAGACCTCTGCCAGTTGATCTGCACATGCCCTGAGTGCACGACCTGGTACTCTGTCTGGTCCCATTGCTTTCCTTGGATTCACATGAAAGAAAACTAACCTGACCTCTGAGGCAATGGCTGTTGGGATAGGTTCGTTAGGACTTGTCAGAATAAGTGTTATCTCTCCGCCGAGATTCTGCTCAAAGCGAGCATAGACGGCATTGAGATGATCTGGGAGGGATGTGTCATTGTCTGCTATTTTGCGCTGGATGTTTATATAAATATCAATTGTAGAATAAAGCAGTGTTAAGGTCTGATCAAAATGACAGAGCAGGCACAAAAGGCTCCTAATCTAAGCTGTTGATGTGCACTTTCCCCACAGCCTGCAAATTACTCCATTCTGGCAGTGAAGTGCCGATTAATTTGCAGGCTTGTTTGCAATAAAACCACTTTGATTCTGAACTCGTTTTTTAAAAAATTAATTTGCAATTTAACTAGTTAATTTGGAACACAACCTTCAACTTCACCTTTAAGTGCCACAAACCCTGCTGTCCTGGAACTATATTGATGTTCCTTCACTGTGCAGCGTCAGAACTCAAAAACCCTGCATTTTGCAGAATGTGGGTCTACCTACAGCACACGGACTGCAGTGGTTCAAGAAGGCAACTCATCACCAAATTCTCAATGACCACTGGGAATGGTAGTTAACACTGAGTCACGAAAATGTCTGGGTGAATATTAGTTTTTAGTTTTCTACAAAGCCTAATGTTTTGGCCAAGCATTCTGCCAGCCAGCTGAAGGTGGGTTCAGGGATAGTTAGCCCTTGTTTATCTGCTGGAAAATCAAGGCAATAACCGAATAATCTTTCTTTGGGCAGGAAGTGTGGATTGATACGTTCCAACTGCTCTTGAGCTTGTGAATAGGAGATACATGGTACGGTGGCTCAGTGGTTAGCACTGCTGCCTCACTGCGCTAGAGACCCGGGTTTGATTCCAGCCTCAGGCAACTGTCTGTGTGGAGTTTGCAGATTCTCCCCATGTCTGTGTGAGTTTCCTTTGGGTTCTCCAGTTTCCTCCCACAGTCCAAAGATGTGCAGGTTAGATGAATTGGCCATGCTAAATTGCCCCTAGTGTTCAGGGATGTGTAGGTTAGATGCATTAGTTAGGGGTAAATGTAGAGTAGTTGGGGAATGGGTCTGGGTGGGTTACTCTTCGGAGGGTCACTGTGGCCTTGTTGGGCCAAATGGCCTGTTTCCATACTGTAGGGAGTTGATGACAATGTCACAGTACCTGCTGCGTTTGCCTTCAGTGAGACTAAATATGCTTTTTTGTTTTCTCTTCCCAGCACGAAGCCTTATCAGAGTATCGTCCGATCCTCACCAGCAGTTCCAGCCATCACACGAGATCTTCAATTGCAGATCGCAAACTCACCATCATACCTATCATATTTATCTTTCTGCGAATCTGGAGCACTGTGAGGTTCATTCTGACACTTTGCAATTCGCCTGCTGTGCAGAATGGAATACTGGTAATATTACATGTAAGTGCAGTCATTTTAGAAGCATACGGTTGGTCAGTTGTAGCAATTCATAATTATGGCAGTCTATCAACCTGAGAAATTTCTGATTCTGGAAGTCATTTGTTCAAGCTCCAGCTCTTGGGCAGAGTGAATATATGATCAGTTGGGAAATGGCTTAGAAATACAAACAGGTAATAGAAACTCACAAAACATAATTAATGATGGATGTGTATTTGTATCTAGTTCAAGCCCCTCTTCTCCCAGTATGGAGATTACACCAGTACACAGCGCAGTTTCACTCTCGGGTATGCACCAAGGAGGAGACCCATGTTGCTTGTTCATGTTCTGCTGTTAATCTGATGGGTGGCACGGTGGCTCAGTGGTTAGCACTGCTGCCTCACAGCACCTGGAACCTGGTTTGATTCCACCCTCGGGCGACTGTCTGTGTGGGGTTCTCACCTTTTCCCCGTGTCTGAGTGGGTTTCCTCTGGGTGCTCCGGTTTTTTCCCCACAGTCCAAAGATGTGCAGGTTAGGGTGGATTTGCCATGGGAAATTGCCCCATAGTGTTCAGGGATGTGCAGGCTAGGTGGGGTTAGGAGGGGTAGACTGGGTTTGGATGCTCTTCGGAGGGTTGATGCAGTCTCAGTGGGTGTTTTCCGCACCGTAGAGATTCTAAGATCGGGGCTGACTTGATCCCATTCTCCATCCATCTTCCATCATATCTAGAAATGGTAAGGCCTGCAGATGCTGGAAGTCAGAGTTGATCAAATGTGCAGCTGGAAAGGCACAGCAGGTCAGACAGCATCGGGGGAGCAGGAGAGTCGATGTTTTGGGTTGGGACCCATCATCGGGACCAGTCAAAATGTTGACTTTCCTATTCTGTCATACTGAAATCACCCCGGATAGTTTCAAACAAAAACAGTTTTTGATCTTGCTGTGACATGAATTGAGCTTGCATCCGGTATTTTTTGTGGGCCAGGGAGATTTGTGGATTCTGCCTCCATTTGCATAACAAGGAGTTTCCTACCTCCTGTCTTAAACAGCTGGCTCTTCAGCCTGATACTTAAGTGCAATGCTATGGGAGTGCTGCGTTGTCAGGGGCATCTATTCAGATGCAGTTTCAAATTCCAACACCCTTATGCTAGCTCTGAAAAACCTTCAGGGAAATGTTTCATTTGAAAAATAACCTTTTTTTAAACAGAGGTTCTCCCCTCAATCAGACCATCAAAAATGGAATATTTTCAAAGAATCAACACAGACTTGATGGGCTGAATGGCCTCCATCTATGCAGTATTGTTCTGATTCCTGATTGTGGAAGATTCATAAGCACGTAACTTGATATGACATTTGAAACCTCCCAGGATGTGTTTTTTGTTGTCAGTTGCTTCTGTACTTTCTTTAATGAGTCAACATTTGTTAAGGTGTTTGACCTGTTTGTAGCCAATCACGTCACAGTCATAGAGATGTACGGCACGGATACAGACCCTTCGGTCCAACTTGTCCATGCTGACCAGATATCCTAACCTAATCTAGCCCCATTTGCCAGCACTTGGCCTATATCCTTCTAAACCCTTCCTATTCATATACCCATCCGGGAGCCTTTTAAATGTTGCAATTGTACCAGCCTCTACCATGTTCTCTGGCAGCTCATTCCATACACTTACCAGACGTGAAAATGTGTTGCTGGAATAGTGCAGCGGGTCAGGCAGCATCCAAGGAGCAGGAGAATCGACGTTTCGGGCATGAGCCTTCCTGAAGAAGGCGCCTTGGATGCTGCCTGACCTGCTGCGCTTTTCCAGCAACACATCTCCAGCATCTGCAGTCCTCACTTTCTCCATACACTTACCACACTCTGTGTGAAAAGTTGCCCCTCAGGTTCCTTTTAAATCTTTTCCTTCTCACCCTAAACCTGTGCCCTCTAGTTCTGGACTCCCCCAACCCAGGGAAAAGACCTTGTCTATTTACCCTATCCATGCCCCTCATGATTTTATAAACCTCTATAAGGTCTCCCCTCAGCCTCCGATGCTCCAGGGAAAACAGCCCCAGCCTATTCAGCCTCTCCCTAAAGCTTAAATCCTCCAACCCTGACAACATCCTTGTAAACCTTTTCTGAACCCATTCAAGTTTCACAACATCTTTCCAATAGCAGGGAGACCAGAATTGCACGCAATATTCCAAAAGTAGCCAAACCAATGTCCTATACAGCCGCAACATGACCTCCCAACTCCTATACTCAACACACTGACCAATAAAGGAAAGCATACCAAACGCCACCTTCTCTATCCTATCTCCCTGTGACTCTACTTTCAAGGAAGCTCTTTTTAATGTTGTTTGGGACTGGGTTGTGCCATTGACTGTGGGAGCTACCATTTACTTACAGCTGACAAGGCAGATTTCTTTTCTTTGGTGGAAATTCCATCCCAGTGAAGCATGGCAAACTAAATGGGATTTGAGTGTTAATTGTTCTTACTTTAAAATTTTTTATGTGTAAATTTGGCCTTCTAACATCTTGTTCACTCACTGCAGAGACTGGCCAGAGGGTAAGTGATCAAATCCCATTTTTTTTTTTCCAGTTGTCCTAGATTGGTTATGTTTAGCCAAGAGCTATGACACAAGAATAGAATTGAAACTCAGACGATTCTGACACTTCACATTCTCTAAGTTGCTGAACCTTTTTCAGTTAAAGTCCAGGTGGAATTCAAACCCAGAATTCAGATTGATATTGTGATGCTTTGAAGCCAATCAGCTAAAAGGCCTTTACTCAATTTATAATCCATTTTTTATGTCTGCAAGATGACAAAGAATAGTCCCTGTGGAAAAATGGAATGAAGGAAGCTAAGTAGACTTTACCCATAGCTGATTGTACTCCTGAGCTTGCTCACATGGGGCTGTATAGCGTCTTAGAGTCATACAGCACAGAAACAGACTATTCGGTCCAACCAGTCCATGCTGAACATAATCCCAAACTAAACTAGTCCCACCTGCCTGCTCCTGGCCCATATCCTTTCAAACCTTTTCTATTCATGTATCCATCCAAATCTCCTTTAAATGTTGTAACTGTGCCCACATCCACCACTTCCTCAGGAAGTTCATTCCAATCACTGACCACCCACTGTGTAAAAATGTTTGCCTCCATAGGCCTTTTTAAATCTCTCTCCTTTCACCTTAAACATGTGTCCCCTGGTCTTGAAATCCCCAATCCTAGGGAAAAGATAACTACCATCAACTGATGAGGATTCAGAGTGCATTCTGGTCACCAGTGAAAATAAGAGCAAGCTTCTGGGAGGGTGTGTCCTGTTGAGAGTGTTGGGAGCCCACCCAATGCTCTGGGTTCAATCAAAGCCCTGCCAAGGGACCAGGGGCCAATGCAGAGGCAGACTGGTGAGTCAGTAGTCCGAGGTACCTTAGACAGTCTGGAAACAGGCCGGACCCCAGCGAAGCCATCAGGTTGAATGGAAACCCCTGTCTGTGTGTCTGACAATGGTTGTGGTCTGTCATTCCTGTGGCACTGTTGTTGGGACCTTGACCACCTGACTCCAGCGACACCCTCATGAAGGGCTTTTGCCTGAAACGTTGACTCTCCTGCTCCTCGGATGCTGCCTGACCTGCTGTGCTTTTCCAGCACACCACACTCTTGACTCCAGCGAGCCCCTGGCCTGGTGCTTTGCTGGCAACAAAATACCAGCATCTCGGCACAGGGGCCCTGGAGTGGGGTCTTCATTGTACTGACTGGCTGCCAGAACGTTCCTTTAAAGGCAGATGCAAATTGTGTTTGCACAACATACTTCGCCTTTTGCAGAATCCTAACCAGGCAAACCACGGGTTCTCTAGGTTTAGGCTTTTTTAAAAAAATAATTCATTCATGGGACAAGGGTGTCACTGGCTAGGTCAGCATCTGTTGCCCATCCCTATTTGCCCAGTAGGCAGCTACAAGTCAACCACATTGCTGTGGGTCTGGAGTCACATGGAGGCCAGACAGCAGTTTCCTTCCCTAAAGGACATTAGTGAACCAGATGAATTTTTCCCGATTATCCACACCAGTTTCATGGTCATCACTAAACGCTTAATTCCAGATTTTTTTATTGACTTCAAATTCCACCATCTGTGGTGGCAGGATTCAAACCCAGATCGGTACTGGGACCTCTGAATTACTAGCGATAATTTTGCTAGGCTGCTACCTCCCCTATAACACGACTTACGGCATGTGTTTTGGAGAGTCGAAATGCAAGGTGTGTCCTTAAAAGGCCAGATATGTAGAAACAGGAGAAAAACAAGAGACCATTTGGCCCATTGTGCTGTTGGTGGCACTCCAATTACAATGGTTGGTGCTTTTCTGGTTGAATCAGTAACTCTCACCTGTGCCTAAAACACAGTAGATATTAAATTACACACTGTATAATCACTGCAAAGTGTTTTGCAGTGGGCACTGAAATATGCCTAGAACGTAATGAAGGTCCTGCTGGGTTCCGATTCTATTCCACCACCGCGTCTTCAGTACCTTTTGGCAGCTGTGCCTCAAACTCCCCCCTTCCCATCCTTTTGAAAGCCTTCAGCTCTTGGATGCTCCATGGATTCCAACCTTTCGGTCACAGCCCAGAATTTTAAATTTGTTGTACTAAGCAGTTTCTTATTCCCAGTGCAGGGAAGTACTCTCAGGTTGCATCAGTATTTGCAATTCTTGATATGGCTGAGAGAAGCAGACCAGGCAGGTTGTGAACTTGCTCCCTCCTGCTGCTAGGGTTCCCTCCTGCTGCTAGGGTTCCCTCCTGCAAGTGGAAAGGGAGGCGAAAATGGTAGAATTGGCCAAGTTACCTTTTATATGATGAATTCTTGCTATTGTTCATCATATTGTAGGAGTTAGCTGGACTCATACCATATTGTAGATTTTGCTGCTACCATCTTCCTCTTTAGGTTGGGACGAGCAGGACCAGCTGTGTGGAGGAAAACTACTTGGGTAGATTGACAAAAAGAAGCTCTTAAACATTTTTTATTCATTCTTGGGTATTGCTAGCTAAGTCAACTTTTACTGGCCACCCCTAAAGGCCCACCAATCACGATGGTTTCATGATCATCATTATGATGATTCATGGCATGGTGGCTCAGTGGTTAATACTGCTGCCTCACAGCGCCAGGGACCCAGTTTCGATTCCCGCCTCGGGCAACTCCCTCTCTCTGTGGAGTTTGCATGTTTTCCCCGTGTCTGTGTGGGTTTCCTCTGGGTGCTCTGGTTTCCTCCCATAATCCAAAGATGTGCAGGTCAGGTGAATTGGCCATGTTAAATTGCCCATAGTGTCAGGTGCATTAGTCAAGGGTAAATATAGGGTACGGGAATGGGTCTGGGTGGGTTACTCTTCAGAGGATCGGTGTGGACTTGTTGGGCCAAAGGGCCTGTTTCCACACTGTAGGGAATCGAATCTTAAAAAATTAAACACTTAATTGCAAATTTGTGTTGAATTCAAACTCCATCTGTTGTGGCAGGACTCAAACACAGAATCCCCAGAACATTACCCCAGTCTCTGGGTTAACACTCTAGTGACAATGTCACCAGACCATCATCTCCCCAACATCTCATTTTATGATTGGGTGTTGGAAGAAATATGTAACACTTATGACACAGCAAGCATTTTTTGACAGTTTGGATACGATGCCTTGGGTACGTCCAGTGCCACCTTATTAGTCTAAGTTATTGATATCAAGTGGGCAAGGATACCCTCCAGTCTTCAGCAAGAGGTAAGCTTGGTCCTGATTAAAAATCATAGGTTTGTTACATAGCACTTGATAGCTAGTCTCCTTATCTCTAAAATACAGAGTCTAATGAGACATTGGCTCAATTGAGATTGAGTACTGATTACTGTTAGCTATGTGAACTTTGAGAGATCCTGAGGAAAAAATGAACACAGGTTAGTTCCTCCCATAATTGCTCCTTTTATACCTTGAGGGTTAGCACTTATCGTACAACACCAGTTAACCCTGTCAGGTAATGACTGTCTAATACTAAGCACTGTTTAATCAACAATATCACCTTGTGGTGTTCTGTCAAATTTTGTCTCCAGAAGTGCTCCTTCCAAAACACTTTGCAGTGTTTTTGTTAGATCAAGGGCATCATATCAATGTCAGTTGTTGTTGGGAGACTACAAGTGTAGTGTAAATTATCTTTTTAAATTTTTTGCTCATTTCTTTGTTCACATTCTTTGGTATCTTTTCAAGTCTCTGCTGCTTGTTGAAGTGTATAGTTCCATAGACCGCAGTTGGAAATTTGTGTGCAATTCTGGTCTCCTTCCTATTGGAAAGATGTTATGAAACGTGAAAAAGTTCAGAAAAGATTTACAAGGATGTTGCCAGGATTGGAGGATTTGAGTTATAGGGAGAGGCTGAACAGGCTGGGGCTGTTTTCCCTGGACCGTCAGAGGCTGAGGGGTGACCTTACAGAGGTTTACAAAATCATGAGGGGTGTGGATAGGATAAATAGATAAAGTCTTTTCCTTTGGGTTGGGGAGTCCAGAACAAGAGGGCATAGGTTTAAGGTGAGAGGGGAAAGATATAAAAGAGACCTAAGGGGCAACGTTTTCACACAGAGGGTGATACATAAATGGAATGAGCTGCCAGAGGAAGTGGTGGAGGCTGGTACAATTACAGCATTTAAAAAGCATCTGGATGGGTATATGAATATGAAGGATTTAGAGGGATATGGGCCGGGTGCTGGCAAATGGGACTAAATTAGATTAGGATATCTGGTCGGCATGGATGAATTGGACCTAAGAGTATATTTCTGTACTGTACATCTCTATGTCTCTTGACTTTACTGGCTGGAGGTAGATCAGCCAGCCTCCTGAACAGTCAAATTCATAACTTGGACAGAACTGCACATGCGTGCGGTGGAGGTGGAAACAAGGGAAAAGGAGTAATTTGCCCATAACTACAGGCATCTAGTGATATTTACAACACACCTGTTGTTGCAACTGAAACTTGATGTATTTTCTAATCAATCTGTTCAGAGATGTTATATGTCTGGAATAGAATAGAAATTTATTGTCATATGTACTTTTATGTGAAAAATACAGTGCGAAGTTCTATAAGTTGTCTCACTGTGGACAGAAGTCATACATAATATAAATAAAAGTAAAAGTAAGACAAAGTTCTTCACAGTTCGGATAATTGCTCCGGGACTCAAAGAAAGCTGATTAAGGAACACTGGAATACCCTGAAGATGTAGCTGGGATGAGACCATTATTCCAGGACAGGACTGCACGCTGGGTCTCTGGAATACCAGGCTGGAAAACTCCATCTTATTGGACTGAGAGGCCCAATCCTGGATGAGACTGGCCTGCTAGGCCAGAGGAAGGTGAAGATCTCCATATGGAGATGAGACTGCCATGCCAGGACAAGACTGTCTGACTGGAACACTGCCGCACTGGGCTGAGACCGTCACTTCTCCTCCTTCCAGTGCCCAAATGGGACTTGAATCCTGTCCTTATGCTTAGAGGTTGGGATACTACCAGTGCATCATACGAGCCCCTTGCAATTTGTGTGTGTCTGTATGAGTGTCTCACACACAGTCTTTATTATGATGTGCAAGTTCAGCTGTCTCTCTGTTGGAATTCCATGAAGACATTATGATCAAGGTAATGTGTTGTACCTAGATTTTCAAAGGCTTTCAGCAAGGTGCCGCACAAGAGGCTGCTGCATAAGATAAAGATGCATGGCATTATGGGGTGAAGTATTAGCGTGGCTGGAGGATTGGTTGACTAACAGGAAGCAAAGACTAGGGATAATTGAATGCTATTCTGGTTGGTGATCAGACACTAGTGGTGTGCCTCAGGGATCAGTGTTGGGACGACAATTATTCACATTTTATACAGATAATTGGATTTGGGGACCACGTGCAGTGTGTCAAAGTTTGCACATGACAAGAAGATGAGTGGCAGAGCAAAGTATGTAGAGGGCTGTGAAACTTTGCAGAGGAACACAGATACTTGAGTGGGTAAAGGTCTGGCAGACGGAATAAAATGTAATAAATGTGAAGTCATCCATTTTGGTAGGAGTAACAGTAAAATGGACTATTACTTGAATGGTAAAAAGTTGCAGCATGCTGCTATGCAGAGGGACCTGGATGTCCTTGTGCATGAATCCCAGAGGGTTGGTCTGCAGGTGCAACAAGTAATTAGGAAGCCAAATGGAATTTTGTCCTTCATTGCTAAAGGGGTTGAGTTTAAAAGCAGGGAGGTTATGTTGCCAGCTGTACATGGTGCTAGTGAGGCCATACCTGGAATACTATGTGCAGATTTGATCTCCTTACTTGAGAAAGGATATACTGGCTCTGGAGGGGGTGCAGAGGAGGTTCACTCGGTTGATTCCAGAGTTGAGGGGTTGGCATATGAGGAGAGACTGAGCAGACTGGGATTATATTTGTTGGAATTTCGAATATAAAATTATGAAGGGAATAAAACAGGTAGAAGCAGGGACGATGTTTCCCACCCGTGGGTAAAACTAAGTCAAGAGGGCATAGTCTCAAAATTATGGGGGGCAGAGTTCAGACTGAATTGAGAAGGAACTTCTTCACCCAGAGGATTGTAAATCTATGGAATTCCCTGCCCAGTGAAGAAGTTGACACTACTTTCTTAAAAGGTTTTAAAACTAAGATAGATTTTTTTGACCTATAAAGGAATTAAGGGAAATGGTGAGAGGTTGGAAGTGGAGCTGAGTCCATGAAAAGCTCAGCCATGATCTTATTGAGTGGTGGAGCAGGCTCGCTGGGGCCAGACGGCCTGCTCCTGCTCCTAGATCTTATGTAATGCTCTAAGATGATTTATTAGCCTTTTGTTTCTGTCCAGTAAGCTGATTGTTTGTTTGTTTCTTTTTTCCCCCATCCTCTCTCCCCAACCCTCCTGCCACCCTCCCCCCTTCAATAAATGTCCTGCAGGGAATAGGAAACACGTTTCAAGGAGCAGCTAATTGCATTATATTCGTCCTGTGCACACAAGTAGTGCGAGCACGGCTGGTTTCCTGTCTGTGCAGCTGTTTTGGGATAGGACCAACTCCATACCCGACAAAGCACTGGCGAGAAATTATGGGGAAGTTGTGTGTCGGCGGAATGCAGAAATGTTTCCTTCATACGTAACTGAAGAGTAAATGATTCTAAAGGCACAGACGGGGGGGGGGTGCAAAACTGAAGCCGGCTTTGATCCGTTTTAAGCAATATCACAAAACTGGCCGTTGCAAATGCCAATTTTGTTTTTGTCACCAGGTAGAATTATATTCATTGTGGTGCTTAAGGTTGGCGATACGTTAATTGGCCTACATTAAACTGGGTTATAGTCCACAGGTTTAACTGGAAGCACTAGCTTTCGGAGGGTTGCCTCCTTCATCAACAACCATCGGGTGAAAGAGCAGCGCTTCGAAAGCTAGTGCTTCCAGTTAAACCTGTTGGACTATAACCTGTGTTATGTGATTTTAACTTTGTACACCCAGTCCAACACGGCGTCTCTAAATCGTGACTGCATTAAACTGGTTTGTCAGGTTGGGTTTGGTACAGGTTGACCTGACAGTACCTCACTGGAGAACTGCGTGTACAAATGTCACACAATCACTGCAGAACCAAAGATGGGCAGATTTCTGAATCATGTGCTTGTTTGAAAACCATGGTGCCTGCTCAATATTTTATAAAAGTTACTTCAATTGACTTTTTGACTTTAACAGTGATATTACATTCTGTGGAGTAAAACTCTGCTGCAACATCTGGACATTGTTGGATACCAGATTATGAATTAATAATGCTACTTCTGACTTCTTTCTAACACTTCGATCTCTGCTTCCTGAAGTCATTGAAAATTTAATGTGTGAGTGTAGACCTGGTTATTGATATGAAGGCCGTGTGAAGCCTGATTGAAATCTCTTATTCAACTGGAACCATTCAGAAGTCACATTTGCCATTATAAACTTCCATGTTTTGCTTCCACTTACTCATCTTTTGGACCTTTTTTTAATGTTACTGAGGTACAGGTCATTGCACAACTGCACCCAATGTCACTAATTCTGTTTATTGGGTCTCCCATTGGAACCAGACTGGACTCCTATTCAACACTTAAAATTCAATGATATAAGCAGCTAGAAAGATATAGTTGTCAGGGAAATTGTTAACCAGTTCATAACGTCTTCTCTGCCTGTTGCAAGATGCTGCTCCAACTAGTAGCATCCAATTGTTGAAATTCCCCGTGCTGCACTATTGCCAAAGCCAATTCAGGAACAAAAATGTCCTTCTTCATGTTAGGAATCTCTTCACTGAAATTATCACCAAAATGTTAATGTCGTGAGTTTTCTTGGTCATTAGTTGCATGACACCCAGGTTTATCGTCCAACAGGTTTATTTGAAATCACAAGCTTTCAGAGCCCTGCTCTTTGTCAGGTTCACCCAAAACTTGAGATTTCAAATAAATCTGTTGGACGAAAACCTGGTGTCATGTGACTTCTGATTTTGTCCATCCCAAGTCCACATCTGGCACCTCCACATCTGAGTTATTGTGAAACTGAGTTACAATCAGGTGATGCATGCCAGAAGCAAGTTCAAAATTCATGCTGTTAGATCAAACAATGCATAAAGGATGTGTATTCTTCACAGGATGACAGAACTTAAGAAACTGTTTTGAACCATTTTTCTCAGTTACCAATCTAATCTTATAGAGAAGGATCCAATCCCAGCACACTGACCTGGGAAGAGCATTCAATTCTGACCCGTGTTGCCTGCTTGTATCATTATAATGGGGAAGTTTTGATTGGTTGGCAGTGGGATGAAATTATTTGAAAGAAGAGGAGAATGCTGATGTAACAATTATTAATAGTGAAATCATAAAGCAATTCTATCCTTTTTTTGCCTATTTTGGCCATTCTCTAAAGCTAGTTTCTGTTGTGATGGCCACTTCCAGATGATCGTTTGAAGTATGGGTGTACTTCAAATTGCTTTGGAATATGGAGAAGATGGGTGCGATTATCTTCCGCTTGAATGTAGTGTTTCTTTTTACTAAATCAAATATTAGGCATTTATATTAAAAACACCTCTAAAC